>NW_016159437.1:0-12827 GCF_001687245.7 Rhagoletis zephyria | reverse complement strand
TTTTTTTTTTTTTTTTTGTTTTGGTAAAGATGCTGAGTTTTGCTGACGATGTTACGTATTTTCTTCCATATAAAGTACAAAAACTGTCTAAAATCAACGGCATTTTTTACCAACTCGGAACTTGCACTTTCTTATACTAAAATTTATGGGGTACAATACTACATACCAATATTTTACACTACATACCAATTATTTACATTCTGATTAAAAATTTTTATAATTTTTGCACAAGGTTTGAAATTTGGATTTTTATGGGTTTTATAAAAAGTTAATAAAGATTAAACAATCAAAAATACATTTAAAACTTGGCTGTGTCGTGACCCTATTAATTTGTCCGGGATTATATATAAATATGTATGCATAAATCTATGACTTTTAAAAATGGAATTTTTTAATTAAGACGTTTACTGCATCTTGTGAATACCCTAAATACATAACTTTTAACTTACTAAGTACAAATAAATGTAATAAAATAAAAAAGTACAATTGAAATTCCTTAAATGTGTTTTATTAAGACTATAACAAACAGTCGCATGGCAGTAGAAATAGTGGTGAAATGCCGTCATTATAACCGTAAAATTACAGAAATAAAGCCCGTAAAATGAAGACCAATAAGCCTACTGAGCTAAGGCAGTGTCAAATCGGGCTGTCACAACTGATACCACCTTGTATTATTGCATCATGGTAAAAACCAGAGTAGCTGTGACGGGTGTAAGTAGTGCAGCTATACATTTAGCTAAGCGCAAAAGACATGAGGGAGAGCGAGATGTAAAGTCACACGTACGGGAACATAAAGAACGAAACGGTCACAAAATCTACCGATGCCCTTAAGAATGTGATGGGGAAAAATACGGGAAAGTTTCTGTCATGGCTCCAGGTCATTTTACTACTCATTTGACCAGTATCTTTCTTGCAGGGGAGCTTTGGTCCGCTTGCGATGCTCACGGAATACTTTTAGTGTGCGGTTACGATCAAGGGGCGAGTGGAACTTTATGACCATAGCATTAGTGGTGGTACCTGACCGCGAAGGGCGAAAAATGTTTGTGGCGAAATGGTAATGTCATTGTGCATTGGAAGCTACCTGGAAAGTACCTGTCAAAATGTATAAATATCCTACCTAAATATTAGACAGGGTGTTTAAACTTAGGGCTGATGATACCCGGGGCTTTTATTACCCGGGTAGCCGGGTATTACCCGATTTGCCCGGGTACCCGGGTAATATACATATGTTGATGCCGGTTGTACGAAAAACACCCGGGTAACGCGACATAAAGCTTCTTGTATAATCTTTTTGGTGAGGATAAATATTTTTTCCGTGAGACAAATTTTTTTGATACATTTTTTTATGTCTAGAATGTACGCGACTATGTAAACCTATCCGCTAGCCTGAGTAGATGCAGACAAGAAAAATAAATTAAAACATTGGTTTCTGTACTTAAATTCAAACTTCTAGTTTTTGTAAATGCATATACATACATGCATGTGTACATATGTATGTATGTTTGTATATTTAAAAAATATTAATATTTTAAAACAGCGACCGAGAACAAAATATATGATCGAAACTAAATGTCGTTCTCGTAGTTTGTTCCCAAGAACGCGTCAAAACCAAAACCAAAATGAGAACAAAACTGACGAGAACGTTCTCATTGGAAATTATATAAGAACAAAACCCTGTGGAACGTTCCCAGAGAGAACAAACTGCGAACAATACTTTCGGGGACATTTCTAAGAGAACAAAATGCTAACAAATTTTTCTGGCAAAGAAAAAACGGAAACAAAATTCTAAGGAACTTTCACTCGAAGAACAATTTGGGAGCTAAAGTCCCAGGAACTTTCTCGAAAAAGGAACAAATCTTCTCTGAACTATCTCATAGCGTTCCATGACTTTGAAATGTTTGAATATTAGAGTTAATCAAAAGAGAACTGAAAGAGAGTTATGCAAATAAAGTTAACGAAAGCCTTAAGACACGAACTTTTCTTTCACAGAAAATGAAAAATTGTTCCAATAATGGACAGTTCACCATAATGATAAACGATCCGGAAGTTGAAATGATCCAGCTTTCCTCTGGCTTAGAATTAACATCCGTGGTTCTCAATGAAAAAACTTTTCCTCCAAACACGCAGACTACCCTCTCATTCTTAACGTCAAGTTTTCAAAACTTTTGTTCTCGCCTTGTTCTCTAGCAGGACGATCCCCAGACTTTTGTTCTTTTTTTCTTTTATGTTTTGTTGTTCGCTTTGTGTATTTCGGCTCACCCTGGTGTTGATTTTTGTCAAGTACAGTAAAACCCGCTTAAGAACCTCACGAAAAATGTTAGCTTTTTGAGGAACTTAGGCGGGTTGGGTACTTAAAAGAACCCGCTTAAGGACCTCGATGCGGGTACTTAAGCGAACATAATGTGTGATGTAGGTACATCTTCTTGTTAACTTACATAAATAAGTCCTTGAATAAAACATAAACATTTAATAAAGTATACGTAAGTTAAAACCAAGATCGTAGCATTATTTAAACGCGTTAACACATAAAGGAAAACTTTATTAAAAAACAGATAAAGCAATGTTATGCCATTTTAACAAGAGTAAAATTAAAAAGTCATTGATTGTACATATTTATACATACATACAAACAGGGCGTATCATTTTGGACCAAATTAAAAATGATATTTTATTAATTTTGATGAGCTTCTTTGGCCTAGTTGGTGATTAGTGCAAGTAAAAACAACGTGGATGTAGAAAAGAGAGAGAGGACAAGATACACACTAGAGAGCCTTCGCATATTAGAGAATAGAAAAAGAACGATGAATACAAAAGAAGACACAGATGATATTGCGGCTACTTATTTATTATGTTTGTGACAAGAAAATCAGTATGACAAGTGTACCAAACGATAATGGTACAATGCTCTAGCTTTTAAGTGTTTATGTTTTAGTGTTTATATGTTTATGTGTTTATATGTTAACAAATATACGTATATGAAAGTAAGTGTATATTTTTGCTGCGTGATAAATTCAAATATTTGAGACTTTATTAACTACATGTTCAATGTAACTTTTGTTCCTAATTGTTTTTGTTTGTATCTTCTTTTGTTTGTTAATTTAAAATAAAGATTGGCCCCTGAGGATGCTAAGGAGTTTAGCGAAACGTAGGGCAAAGCAGTGAAGAAAAAACGTTGTTTTTACTTGCACTAATCACCAACTAGGCCAAAGAAGCTCATCAAAATTAATAAAATTTACGAAGAAAATTGGCCAGAAAATAACAAATTATATTAAAAATGATATTGTTTGCCACTTATGTATGTTTATTTTTTAATTTTTAAAATTTTTCAATTAAAAATATTCATTCCCTAACAAATACCATAGAAACTTAAAATATAAGCTTAAAATTTTGCAGAACACTAAAAAAAGTTCATAAAAATTTTTCAGAAGTGTTTAAATTTTTTATGAGTATACAGTTTCATAGCCCATTAAATTTTAGTGCGCAGTTTGTGGAAGGTGTGTAGCGCTGCCACTGAATTTCAAAATATGTAAATGTTTAAGGAAATTTAAAAAAAGCACTTAAAAGGGGAATATTATAAGTAAAATGGTAAATGGGGTACGAAAAATGTAGGTACTTAGGGGGGTTGGGTACATAAGCGGGGAGGTACTTAAAAGAGCGATTCTCTTCAGAATACATTAAAAAATTCACCGTGCCCAAAAATGTTGGGAAGCGGGTTAGATACTTAAGCGGGGGGGTACTTAAGCGGGTTTCACTGTACCTACTTTTTATCATTATTATTACATACATGGCGTATGAGTAACATTCTTACCTAGTCATATTTTATAAAAACGAAATGATTATTATTATTATTTTTAGCTCCCTACAGTTTAATACTTCTACAATCGTAAAATTATTGCTACTACCTTGAGATACGAACATTTGTTATAATATTTCCCCATATGGTATGGAAGATTCTTAAAGATTTTCCCTATGTACGTTGGTTTGCGGTATATAATGGTAAATGCGCTTAATTTTTACTTCTCCACATTTTTTCGGGTGCTCGGGTAACCGTGTAATTACCATACTGCCCGGGTACCGGGTCTACCCAGGTAGCTCATTACCCGGGTGAAATCATCAGCCCTAGTTTAAAGTGATGTAAAAAAGCAAAATTCATTAAAATAAAGTAGAAAAGCAAAGAAACAAATTGGCAAAATATGTATTGAATTAAATAAATTCCTGCATTTATATGACATTTCAGTATTTTAAAGCTTTTTGGCCAATAACTCTAAGACTTAATAAAACTTTTTTGCTGTTTTCGTCAGAGTTTGTTTAAAGTTTTTTATAGATATTGAGTCTAACCCTGTAGCATTCTGATTCTTTTTCACTTGTAAGTATGCACAATGGCAATGTTGCGAATAAAGTTGTATGGTAGTATTGCACTTTAGCTTGATACGGCCAAAAATTGGCGAAAAATTTCGAGAGTGGTATCAATTGACGCGTTTTAATGCCAGTAAGAATAATCCTAGAGCGGAAATTAACTTTTTCGGTTAATTGAAGAGGTATTATTTTTTGAACCATTTCACGCAAATAAATGGAGTAAATGGAGTGAGACATTAGCACAAAAAAATATCAAAATATTCGCCATAAAAAAGCGTTTGCATTGTTCAACTAATCGCTTTCAACAAAGTTGGTCGCCAGCCAACATTTAGCCCTTCAACTTTTTTTCGTGCAACCCGGCGTGAGGTGAACACAAGAGTTGAACGCATGAACCAAAAATACAAGATCACGTAAGAACGCGACGTTGTATTTGTAACTGGTTTTGAGAAAAAGGTTTGCGAAAGCGGGTTCGTCAGCTGAGCGTTTGTTTACATCACAAGCACCACTATTTTACACTTTTATTCAAGTAAAGAAGAGTTAATTCAACATGACAACACATTTTAAAGCATTTTGTTGCATCATATTACCTAAATTGTGCGTTTAAAGTGGTTGACAATAATTTTGGCTAATTTTGGTTTTCGTTGTTTTCTTTGCTTTGTTTACTTTTCGCTCGTTTTCCAGTGAAACAAGATGGCGTAGAATCCGCTAAAAAAATCGACTTTTTTCACTCTCTTGTTCTTACGTGATCTTGTGTCTTTCGTTCATGAGTTGAACGCAAATTCGCCTCGTTAAACGAAAACCAGTTTTCGCTGAAAACTACTTGAAAACTTACATTCCACTCATTCCAATCGGTGTCTTTACTAGTTTTTTTTCGATTGTTTATCAAAGTGGAAGTCATATTTTATCATCTTTAATACGCCATTTCGGATTAAAGCTGATGCCAGATAAAACTTTGTAGCTTTGCGTGACATTTATAACTTTGCCAGCAAAGCGCCAGATGCAAAAGGTATGTCACAATGAACGCCAAGAAAACAATTTTGTACTGATTTTTTACTCGTCAAAATTACTGTGGATTTTATATATTTTGTTTAAAAATATCAGCAATGTAATTAAGTTTTATGTTTCTAGAAGTGTTTTCGTTTTCGGTCAGAATCATGATTCAATAATTAAAGGTTAGATAAACTGACAGTTGTCCCTCTCGCACCGCTCCCTTAGGCATGGCACCAAAAAAATAGTAGTTTTACGTATAAAAAAGTACTATACGGTAAATTTCTATTCGAAATAAGCAACGTTGACATCACTGCTGCCATTATTGCTCTTTGTTTTCTTCATATTCGCTGTCATTTGATTTTTCCGATTGCGTGAATTTGGATAAGTTTGCCAATAATTTCGAGCTATTTCTTAATACAGTTAAAGTTTTTAATTATTAATGTGTAATATATCTAATTTGCTTGATAATTAAGCGCAGCGCATACAATTTGGGTCCCACTGTGAGGTACTATTTTAACAATTGTATTTTCTGGTCGTGCGGGACGTGGTCATGTATAAATTCCGCTTTTATTTAATTAAATCTATTATAAATCGGTTTCTTTCCAGAAAACCTTGTCCGAAGCTTTTAAAAAGTGACTATAAAGTGGCAATTTAACCAGTGAACTTTTTTCTTTAAAGGATTCTTTGTGTTTTCACTTTTTGGCTTTCGACTTCAGCGCTGCTCCAATTGTTAATTTTTCCTGCCCCAGAGCAGCGACATCATCAATTCGCTTTTGTGGACACTGTGTTCCATTCACACACACGTAAGTTTAATTAAAACAAGTGACTATAAGCAAACAATTTAACAAGTGAACTCTTTTCTTTTCAGGTTTCTTTGTGCTGCATTTTTTCTGCTTCGTATGGAGCGCATTTCCGACTAACGCATCTGTGGACACTGAGCTCCGACTAACACACACACACGTAAGTTTAATTAAAACAAGTGACTATAAGCAAACAATCTAACAAGTGAACCCTTTTCTTTCCAGGTTTCTTTGTGCTGCATTTTTTCTGCTTCATAGGAGCGGATTTCCGACTAACGCATCTGTGGACACTGAGCTCCGACTAACACACACACACGTAAGTTTAATTAAAACAAGTGACTATAAGCAAACAATCTAACAAGTGAACCCTTTTCTTTCCAGGTTTCTTTGTGCTGCATTTTTTCTGCTTCGTATGGAGCGCATTTCCGACTAACGCATCTGTGGGCACTGAGTTCCGACTAACACACACACACGTAAGTTTAATTAAAACAAGTGACTATAAGCAAACAATCTAACAAGTGAACCCTTTTCTTTCCAGGTTTCTTTGTGCTGCATTTTTTCTGCTTCGTAGGAGCGCATTTCCGACTAACGCATCTGTGGGCACTGAGTTCCGACTAACACACACACACGTAATTTTAATTAAAACAAGTGACTATAAGCAAACAATCTGACAAGTGAACCCTTTTCTTTCCAAGTTTCTTTGTGCTGCATTTTTTCTGCTTCATAGGAGCGCATTTCCGACTAACGCATCTGTGGACACTGAGTTCCGACTAACACACACACACGTAATTTTAATTAAAACAAGTGGCTATAAGCAAACAATCTAACAAGAGAACCCTTTTCTTTCCAGGTTTCTTTGTGCTACATTTTTCCTGCTTCATAGGAGCGCATTTCCGACTAACGCATCTGGGGACACTGAGTTCCGGCTAACACACACACACACGTATAATCGCTGCTTCTCCGTTTAAAGTGTTTTGTATGTAAGTTAAAATAAGTTATTTCAGCCGTGCTTATTCATAAGATGATATTTCCAAATTACATTAAATTTTTAAATGTAAGCGTTACTAATTTCAGTGGGGTTAAAATAAATTTTTGTGGCAATAAATAACATCTGAAGTCATTTTGTTGCTTTAGTAAAATGTATACAAATTTATGTAAAAGGCAACAAAAAAGGTAAAAGGCAAAATTTATGTAAAAGGCCAATTGTACGAAAGTAATTTGACGGATTTAGCTGTTATTTATTGGCTCCTTTATATTTGGTACATTTCTGTGTCCGTTTAAATTAGCTTAAGTGAATTTCGAGGGTTTAACATTTAATTAAGATATAATTAGATAAAATAAGAGATACACCTATAATAAGAGTTACTTTAAAGGGAAAATGGCCTATTTCAGCTTAAGCTAACTGACGGACACAAATTTATTCTAAGTTACATATATCAAACAAAATCCTTAAGTAGAAATATCATCTTAAATACTTTTTTCGAAAATGTGAGAATTCTATTCACAAGTGCGAGATTGCATACAATACTTGTACATGTTTATTTTGCTTAGCAGCATGTATGTAGTTATATAATAATAATAATAGATTGGCGCTTACACATATGTTAGTGTTTGGCCGAGCTTCTCGTCCGACTTGTGGTGTGCGCCTTGATGTTGTCACACAAAGCGGAGGGACCTACAGTTTTACGCCGACTCCGAACGGCGATTGTATTTTTATGAGAAACTGTTTTTCATGGCAGAAATACACTCGGAGGTTTGCCATTGCCTGCCGAGGGACGACCGCTGTTAAGAAAAAACCTTTTTCTATATATTTTGCGATGTTGCTTTGACCATTGAGTTATATATGTACATATAATTTAAAGGCTTTAGCTAGTTAATGTTAGTCAAATATAAAAATTAATAATGCAATGAAAATTATTAATATGTAATTAATTTTACAAGTAATTAATTTCTTTTAATTAAATGGTTTCTTATAAATTTGCTTTAATTAAATGGTTGATTAATAATAATAAGTAATTAATTTATTTTGATTAAATGGTAATTTATTATTAATAAGTAATTAAATTTTAATTTAAAAAGGTAAATAAAATTAACTGTTGCCCCTTTGAATTTTTCAATTAAGTTGCCAGTCTCAAGTGCAGAACCATATATGCTAATTAAATTTCGTTTTTAATATAGTTAATTCAAAATGCCGAAAGCAAGTTGTGTTTTGTGCCGAAAAACATGGACTCAAGAAGGAGTCAAGATGTTCCATGTCCCACAAAATGATATAAAAAGAAAAAAAATGGTCCGACTCTTGCGGAGTCCAACTAAGTCCTGCGGCGAAATTGTGTTCACATAATTTCTCATCGGCCGATTTTATGTCAGGTTCCGATCGTAAAAGGGTGAGGCTATTAGACAATGCCTTACCGTTAGCGATTGAGAGTCTTTGCGATTGGGAAGAAACTTCTTCCAAGTTTATCGATATTGCAACCCAAACTGAGTAAATATAAATGTAAATGCAAAATTGATATATACTAACTGTTTTTGCTTTAGACCAATAGATTGCCAAGTTGAATTGCTCGAAGCAGAAGTAGCAAACCTGAAAGCGCGCGTTAAGGAGCTGGAGAAATTAGAAAACTTTGTTTTGTTAATTTTTACAAATGGTCAGGTACGCAAACTGCGTGATGCGGATAAGAAAGTCCATTGGGCATGGAAAGATATTTCTTCTGCTATTGCGCTGCACGCGGCAGGCCCAAGGGCTTATGGGTATTTATGTAGTAAGGGTTTTCCTTTCCCTGTGAATCAATCAACCATTCGAAAATGGCTACAAAAAATCACAGTGGACGAAGGTGTGTTGAGCTTCTCATTGAATGTCATGAAAAGCAGAAATGAGGTGCCGGTTGCGGACAGGCTGTGTATTTTAAGCTTCGATGAGATGAAAGTCGAATCGGTTTACGAGTACGGTGCTACATCCGACGCTGTTCGGAAACCCTGCAAATACGTGCAGTTAGCAATCGCGCGTGGATTGAAGGCCTCGTGGAAGCAACCGGTATTCTGCGCCTATGACTGCAAGATGACCAAATAGATTTTGGATAATCATGTAGTCAAATTGCAAGAAGTAGGGTTCACCGTGGTAGGAATAGTATCCGATATGAGCGCAGGGAATCAGTCCCTGTGGAAGGAACTGAATGTTAACTGTGGTGGGAAACTGTGTATGTAGCTCACCATAGTTTATTATATTATATTTATTTTTAGAGCAAACCTGGTTTCCGAACCCCGCTATCAACGGGAAGATTTTTGTCTTTGCGGACGTACCTCATCTCCTAAAGTTGGTTCGGACCATTTCCTCGACACAGGTTATGTGTTCAAAGGAAACTCATTTACGCATCAAACAATTGTTCAGTTGCTCACTTTGACTTCGGTGTCAGATGCATCAATTGCATACAAATTAACAGAAACACACCTCACGGTTCATCACGCAGGACGGCAAAAGGTAAAGCTGGCTGTCCAACTGTTTTCCCATAACACGGCAAGCGCAATTAGACAATGTTATGCGATGGGGCATAATATGCACAACGCTTTAGAAACGGCCGAATTCATATCCGTGGTCAACGATTAGTTCGACGTTTTAACCGCAAGTTTACCACGTTCCAGTCAATGGCATCAAAGAAACCCTTTGGCATGGAGTTGGAACTGCAAACGCAGATATTAGCGAAAATGGACGATTGCATGCAGCATACTAGGGTGACTGGGCGGCAGGCGCTGTTACCTTTTCAGAAAGGAGTTCTTCTAAGCAACAATTCTCTCAGAAGTTTGTATGAATATGTGAAGGAGGGATATGCTTTCTTCGATTCCAAACTATATACTCAATATCTTATATTAGCTCGTAACACGGAAAGCTACGCTGCTCGAGGAAATGTGGAAACCGACGATACCGGGTGGCTTCGCCTCAGTGACACATCAGTAGAAAATCTAAAAGGCCTTCTTACTGATGATAAGGTGGTTTCCGAGGAATTCGCATTTTCTAATGAGCTAGCGTTTCCCAATGAGGTCGAGCAAGGCGTAGATATAAGCACGAGGATGCCTTGGAATACATCGCTGGTTTCATTATCAGAAAGTTGGGCTTAGCGCAATATATTTCAAAGGAGCATATGTACACTTGGGTTGACGAAGTCTCCAGAGGCTCCTTGACCAAGCCATCCAGCGATTTTTTGGATGTTATCAAAAGCTTGGAGATCGAGTTGAAGACATACAATGGCGACAAAATAAAGCCTTGCTCAGAATATTTGGCTAAGCTCAACGCATGTTCGCAACACATTAGTGCCAGCGATGATGTGAAGAAATTATTTTTTAAAACGCGTATGTACCAGTTGATAAAGAACCTCAATAAGGCGCAAAAACAACAAAAGAGACCGGTTTCTCTAAATCAAGGTAAATCATTAAAAGAAAATAGAAAACTTAGTTTTTATTTATTTAGAAAAATATATATTTTATTGTTTGTTTACTTTTAGCTTGCCCACATCGTAGGTCAGCTCCTCACCCCGCAAGCTCCGCAATATAGCATCTTATCGCAAGTACTTCTTGTCTCGCAAGTTCCGCACCATCACGCAAGTACTATTTCTACGCCAGTACGCTATGTAATTTCACCAATGGGTAATCATTCTACCAATGCATAATCATTCGGATAAGCTTGCAGTAATTACACTCATTTAGTTTTCAATCAAATTTTCATATACAAAATTTGTGTATTATTTTTAGCACCTGGCACACCACTGACCCAAAACTAGTCCACTAGGTAACTGACAACGCAACGCAAATATCTGTCGATTTTACTTTAACGCGCGAATTTAATTCACATTTTCATTATGTAGTTGTAACCCAACATGCGCTGGCCGAAGCATGGACGAGGATTTCACTTGTAAATCGGAAACAACGAAATCTTACAAAAAATACGTTGTGGAATAAAACTATTGGCACTTTGCTTACGATTAAGCTCACGAGGACACAATGAAACAAAGTATACAAATTTTATAAATATGTTAAACTAAAGAACTAATTATTTATTCTTATTTCAGTTAAAAGCGCCTAACGTCGCGACTGGGTCCTGGCTGTAGAAGTATGATTTCTAAATAACGGTCCCTTTAAGCAGTCAGCGGTTACATGCACCTACAAGATAGCATACAAGCGAACTCAACTAACTATAAATGAACTATAAGTTCAGTATTTTTCAACTAGGAAAGACTACACCTCGACTACTCTACGTTGCTTTCAACTGACTACTTTTACATGATGATGTTGCATATATACATATGTACTTACATATGAAACCTGCATGACTTTGAAGCCAATTAAAAGTTTGCCGTAATAATTTGGCCAAAAGTTGACTATTGAGTCGATTACGAAATTCTTGACTTTCCGTCAGAGCTGTAAAACTGTGAAATCATTTAAAATTTTAATCATGAAATATTTACAAGTAGGATTTCATTAATTTTCCTTTGGTCTGGTAGTGTGACTTATATTTTTTTCAATCTCCAATCATTAAAAAAAAATTGATTTCACACAGTAAGGTAGTAAATGCCTGAATGAAAAACTGAGAATGCTGAAGTAAACAGAATTCAATACTGAATTAGCTTCCAGATGAATGAACACTTTGCTATGTGTCCATTCTCTAATTCAGTTCCAATCAAATTTTATAAACTAAGAAAAATATGTAAGTTTAAATGATGGAATAATGAGGTGTATGAACTTTAAAACGATATTGACATAGTGTCGCGTATCAATGCACAGCGGCCACGCGGGCTAAGCCATGTCCTACGAATGAATGGTTGTGCTTGGACTCCTCCACGCATGAAACGCAGCTTGATTCACATGAACATATTGTACAAATTTATAGTTTTGGTTGCTTGAAAACTGAGTGAAAAATGTTCCAAGACAATTAGTTTCTATAACTTTTTTCTTTTAAAGATTGGAAAATCTGCAGAACATGAAATAATCAAGCATAACAACCATCAAATGATAGCAGCTTTTATCATTCAGTCCATGGTTTATCCACATACATATAATGTCTTTTTTAAAATACATATGTGCCAATTTTCGCGCGGCCACCCTTTATGATCAGTTTTTATTTGAAAAGAACGATATTCTCATTTCCCAATACCAGGCGCTCATGCATGTGAAGTAACAAGTTTTCTATTTCTACGTACAAAATTGTTTGTATAAATTTTTAAATTTCCAAAATTCTACTTTGTACAGTTCAAAGGCTTCTACAAAAAAAAATTTTTAAAGTTCCACAAACAAATTTATACATATAGAAAACTTGCTACTTCATATGTATGAGCGCCTGGTATTGAGAAATAAAAATATCTCTTTGTACCATATATGTATTACTCCTATATTGGCAGTAAGAGCTAGTACCATGATAAAAACATAACAACGTAAAACCATTGAGAGGCAGTCTGACGTTTGCCAACATTATAATTTTAAAATCAAAACTCAAACTCACACACACATTCTCATTTTCAATCTCAAACAACAACAATTGTGAACAATTTAATTTTATTATTTTCAATTTTATATGATTTTAAAATGTTGGCAAACGTCAGAACAAAATCATGGCCGACGAATTGAGAGAATGAATTNCATATATGTATTACTCCTATATTGGCAGTAAGAGCTAGTACCATGATAAAAACATAACAA
>NW_016159436.1:85114-85911 GCF_001687245.7 Rhagoletis zephyria | reverse complement strand
TAATCATTTGTCGGAACCGGAAGAATAGGACCGCTATAACATACAGCTGCCATACAACTGATTGTTCAGATATGAGATTTTTCGTTGCACCTTCTCCATTTATGCAGCAAGTAACATGAAATTTCGCAATACTTCCACTCAATGTTAACAGAAAGTTTACATACAGTAAAATTAGTAAAGATATATATATCGTAAGCTATTTTATAAATAATAATACAAAGTCTACTAAGAAAATCGTCAAAATCTATGCTGTATAAGCTTTATCTCTTATACCATTGATTGTTCAGATACAAGTTTTTGCGATATATCTCCTTTATGTAGGAAGCCTAAACCCTAAATTCAAAGGGTAAGAGTTGATGAACATGTTGATTGATTCTTGATGAATGATCTGTTTATGATAGACTATATTTATATGATCGGTCTGATTCAGTGGTTGGTATTTTCCCATTCGTAAGCCACAATTAATGAAATCATAATGAAGAAAATGTTGATTGCGATTCACTGATATTCTGTAGAGGTTAAGTAGCTAAGTAAATGAGCGGACCTTTCACCGAAAAGTATATAAACTTGATTTATAGTTGAAGTAATACAGTTAATCAATATCAAATTTTATTGAAAATACTGCGACTACGAGTTTGGTTAGAATATTGCAAAAATTCCAAATAAATAAGCGAATTCATGATTCAAAAATGTAATCGTAATCATAAAGTGCAAAGCTCTGTGCAACACGTATCCATTCGACTACACATACCGTTGACATGACATGGAAGAAAGGCATTGTTAAGATTTCAGTTTGA
>NW_016159436.1:66035-80332 GCF_001687245.7 Rhagoletis zephyria | reverse complement strand
GAAATCCGTTGAACAACATAACAGAATATAACACAACACAATACAAACCAACACAACACAAGACAATGCAAAACAACACAACAATTTTCTTAAATTTTATCTTTTTCTCTTTCCTTGTGTCTACCTTTATCTTCACTATTTTCTCATCTTTTTTATCTTTTCATTTTTATTTATCATTTCCTTGACTTTTATCTTCTTATCTGACTTGTATGGTCTAAAAAAGTTCGACCACATATCCCTTTGGAAAAATGACATTTTGGGGTGTAGCATTACTTAGTATCTTGCCGCTAGGAATGCATATTTATATATAAATTATTAGAATGGACATCTCCAATGTATTTATATGAGAAGCTAAATCCAACAAAATCCAGTAGACGCCACAACCTGCTAGTCCCTAAATACACATATGTATCTAGCCTCATCGAGATTGTTCTTCACCAACGCTGTGAGACTCTGGAACAATATCCCCGAGTCCGTTAAATCTATACTGAATAGGAGTAACTTCAAGGCGATAATACTTAATTACTTCAAGTCTATGTAGTGAGTACGATTGTGATAAATAATTTTCCTTTCTTTCCTCTCTTCTCTTCATTTATCTTCTCCGGTAGTCTTCATATTTTATTTTATTTCAAGAAAAAAATGTAAAAAAAATTCACATATAAGTGATTCTTCTTTTTAGTTGTAAGCTCACTTAATTTTAGTTTTAGTTCAATTCAATAATATGCTACTTAATTAAGTTCATGTACTATTAAAAGATTATTGTCTTACATGTACAACCACTGTTCCCCCTTAAATAAATAAATAAATAAATAAATAAATTTATAATCGGATTTTAAAGCGTGATACACCAATGTCGAGGAGAGCGTTTTTCCTGCGGGGGTTCATTGATCTCATGTACTCCGTTGTGGTACTTACCCATCAGATCTCAGTTGCTACCACCCTAACGCACCGCCCTAATGACAGAATATTAAATACCCATACCACATACCATAACCACATCCATACTAATATGCTTGATTATCTATTTTTAGCGCGCTTGTGCACAAGGGTATTATAACTTTGTTCATATAACAGGCAAAACGAATCGAGATAGATACAGACAAATGTACACATAAATGATCAGAATGAAAAGAGAAATCGATTCAGCGGTGACTGTCTGTCCGTCCGTCCGTCCGTCCGCCTATGCACACGATAACTCGAGTAAAATCTGAGATATCTTAACGAAACTTGGTACGTGCACTTCTTTCTGGCGTAGGGCGGATGGTATCGAAAATGGACAAAATCGGACAATAGCCACGCCTACCTCCCATATAACGGTAATTTTCAGAAATACGAAGACTGCGATATTTTAGTAACTACTGACGATTATTTACCCAAAATTTATATTTAAAATAATTTTTAGACGAAAAATAAGGATATTATAAACTTTTGGAAAATGGGCGCAGCCGCGCCCACTTATGGTTACATGTGTATATCTTGGTAACCGCTTCACCAAATAAACCGAAATAAGGTCTTTCGATTGGTGTTATCAGTTTTTAGATATCTCCTATAGTTTCCGAGATACTGACTACAATTTTTTCTATAATTTAGATAGAAATAGTTAGATGCAGCCATATTAAAATAATCAATATCTTAAAAATGGCGTTCTCCATTTTTGGATATCTCCTTTAGTTTACGAGATATCGAAAAAGTGTCGTTAATTTGGTAGAAATTTTGATCACGTTTTGTCGTATTTCATACAAAGTGGTTGCCAAATTGTGGACAAATGACGCTTACGACAATATTTTACTACAGAAAATCCTTCACAAACTCAAAACTAATTAACAATAATAATAATAATAATAATATGTTAGTGTTTGGCCGAGCTTCTCCTCCGATTTGTGGCGTGCGCCTTGATGTTGTCACACAAAGCGGAGGGACCTACAGTTTTACGCCGACTCCGAACGGCGATTGTATTTTTATGAGAAGCTGTTTTTCATGGCAGAAATACACTCGGAGGTTTGCCATTGCCTGCCGAGGGACGACCACTGTTAATAAAAAACTTTTTTCTATATTTTCTTTTTCGATGTCGCTTTGACCAGGGCTTGAACCCAGGCGCAGCGGAGTGGAAGCGCGCACTGCTTACCACTACACCGCAGCGGCCGAGCGGGTTATATCTGCGTTATAACAGTGATCGGTGTCGAAAGTTTAGTGTTTTTAAGCAAGTAGTTTTAAAAAAAGTGTGTATGTATTTTGTGGCAGCGCGCAGATATTCCAATTTTATATAAAACTAGTATTCGTTAAAATTTGATAGTATTGTGAATAAGTACTATAACGTAGTGAAACATCCATCGAAATACGATAAAAATGAGTGGAATAGATTGTTCGTGATATCGCGTTGCGGGTGTGGAATTGAAAGAAATAATTCATGCAACTGCACAGCCTGCAATAAAACTCCAGACGCTACTAGAGCTTTTTTTTATCGACCAGTGTGGTTCACGATTAATGACTAGATGATGTATGTGCGAGGTCGACGAATGACATACAAATGACGCCAGATGATACATCAAACTCTTTATGTAGCGACTTCACCAGCGTTAAGTACTCACCAGACAGCGAGGATGAGCAGGAATGTGAAGAAAATGTTAGCGGCACGAAAACAATTTATATATCAGTGAAGGATATTTCTTTGCGTAATTTTAGTTCGGCTTTGGATCGCAGCGACACCTCCGTTCGTTCGGTGCGTTGTTTGCGACTATGTTAATAAAAGATTTGCGAATGTCAGTTGTCAAAAATTGTTGCAAAAATTAGTGAGTTATTTTACGGGATTATCATTGATAAGAACAAAATATTTAGAGAACGCAGAACGTGAAGTTCCGCAAAGAAGCATTAGCGGCGGCCAAATGCAATGACTTGTGTATATCGTTCGATTGCAATAAATAGCAAACTTTAAAAAGAGCAACGGAGGCAAATGTGATGAAGAATGTTGTTGTGAATGAAGAACATACCACCATCGTAAAAGAGCAAGGTTCCAAATTCCTCGGTTAGCCACGCCCACTGAAGGTACTGCAGTAGTACATTGAATTTATTAAATATATTTTCTTACTTATTTCATTTGACTAGGTAAAAAAAAATTTCGAAGTCATTCCAATGTGTGAAATGCCAGAGAATATTGAAGACTTCAAGATACTTTCTACACCCAGAAAATGGTTTGATATCGATGATAACGGATACAGATCCACTCGTACGTTCAGATGGATACACGAGCAGCCCGCAGAGAAGCAAATAGATGCGTTCTTGAAATGTTTGGTACGCAAGTGGACAATTTTATAAATTTCGAGAGTAACAAATATTTCAATGCAATAAATTGGGGTAAATTCGAACCGACTGAACCGCCATGCTTGCAGTTCTTCACGAAAGATCACCTCGAAGCATTACAATATTCCAATGAAATAGTTGAATTACCAGGTTAGCACAATGAAAAATCATTCTTTTTTTTTTTTGTTAAGCTTCTCTTTTTCACAGCTTATCTATGTCACTCGCAAAACACCGAGCGTTTTGTTCATGTAGTTCATGAATCTGTAATGGCGGTCACCGATGAAGAACGCATGGGCCACATTTTATCCAAACTCGAGAGCCGACAGAAATACAGCCAGCTTGAATCCCGCCTAAATTTTATGGATTAAAATTTCCGTCAAGAAACAATCAAGTCACGAGTCACGTTGTGTGCGAGCGGAGAAAAGTAATAAAAGTTGGTTTTCTCCGTATGGTTTTCCAACTAAAAATAAAATGTGTTTTATTTCGGGTTCTACTGAACTAATCGAAATACTTCTTTCGCAAAAAGTCATAATTTTTGACGGTGTTTAATTTACTGTAACTAGGGCGGTATGTTAGGGTGGTAGCAACTGAGTTCTACTGGGTAAGTACCACAATGGAGCATTTGAGGTCAATTAACTTCCGTAACAAACCCCGCTCCTCGAGACAAAAACAATGGTGTATCACACTTTAAAATCCGACTATAAATGCCGAAGATATGAAGAAAAATGTAATTGGGCGACTAGGGTTGCGCAAAAGAAATATTTTTTTTTTATTAATTGCTTTTAAAAAACACTTCATATGAGGGGTGTACGGTGAACTTTTTTTTCGATACGGTCTAATGTACATGTATGGCATTGGTATTGGTGTCACTTTTGAATTGATTTTTTCGCTTTATGTTAAACTAATTTGAAATTTGAAAAATTGTCTGCGCATCAGCACCAAAATAAATTTCTAATGATATAAAATTCTCTTTACCTAAGGAGTATACTTTAGCCGTAAAAGGGGTGTAAAGAAAACATGATTGCCTATTTATATATAAGATATCGGAATTTGATATTTTCTTTTTGATGTTATGTCTAATGGAAATGGAATATGGGAACACCTATGCACATCAGAATATGGAAACAAATTAACAAATATGTAATGCTAGATAAAGTAAGTAAATAAACTTGTAAACATAAAATCGTATTAATTTTTTCTCATTGATATTTTATGTCCAAAAAACCTGATGCAGAGGAAACCGAAAGGGCCATCGCCCTTGATAAGTAGGTAGTTCCGGACGAAGAAATTAAACAATTGAAAAGTTACATCTAGCTGACTGTTGGGTAGTTTAAACTTAGCTACAAACTAGCCCCATTTCCTGCAGGCTATTTATGCGTATTTATGTATGTGAGCTTAATATGTATACATATTATACAATGTCGTTTTTGTTTTCGTCACTGGAAAGAAATATGGCCGCTCCTTTGCCGTTGTTGCATGTTTGGTCATATTCATTTCTCAGCGGAAATTTACCATATGTTGTTAAATTTTTAATGAAATTTTAGTGCCATATGGTGTGGCAACAACAGCAACAAAAACGTTGACTGACTGCTCGGTTCATTTTGTCTCTTCAACTATTTAAACAAGCCGGCTATATAGAGTTCTAACGCAAGTACATACATACAAATATGCATACCTCCTTAGGTAAGTATGTGTGTATGCACGTCGAGAAATAAACTTACAAATGACCAAATTGTGCACTCGGACAAGAGTTTAGAAAGGGTGAAAGGATAAAATGAATGAATGGACATATGCACGAACGAAAGGATGCAGAGTTCTATTTTAGGTTTGGGTTTAAAAATTTCAGTATGTTCCCACAAAAAACTAAACTTGCGCTGAATGCGGCTCTCAACGTTAAAATTGTATTTGTCCCAATGTATGTAGATATGTATATAGCTTCCCTATGCACATGCATTTCTGTGTTTGCTGCAAACGTTTCAAATTTCTTTGGAGCTTTGAATTCTTCAATGTAAATGAATGTGTGTAGAGTTCGTTTGCATACATTTATCTATGTATGTACGTATGGATGTGTGGGAATACCACCTGCTGGGCTGCCCAAATTGCCTAGTTTACAGTCTCGTTGTTTTCTGGTTTTTAAACGTTTAAATGAAAGCAGAAGCGCAGAGTGGATACCTTTATTAGAATGCCAGCACTCCATTGAGGCCAAGCTGACCATTTATATGCGGTTCTCTATAATGTTTCTTCACTATTGCAGGAAAGCATATTTCATATTCAAGTAGAATGGGTAATAAAAAGTATTGAAAGAAGATAGTGCCATATTTTGTGCACAAAGATCGCATAAGAAAATTTAATATTAATTAAATTATTTAATTATTGAAAAAATAGTTCCTGATTGATGTTAACTTATGTTAATATTCGACTGTAATCTAGTTGTACAAATGTTTCAAATGGGCCCGACTCCAGGTCATGGTTTAGTATTTACTATGTTCCTACCAAATGGCGGGTTTCGCCATGTACAAGTTGGGTAAGGTAGAGCTGATAGGCTTTTCGGCTTCGTGTTCGACCCTAAAAATCCGCTTTCCATCTATCCTATGTACAGTGATCATATGTACTGAGCCCAAATTGATCCCGGGCATAAAGCATCACATCAGTCTTAAATACTACGAAATGTTCTTGGCTACAAGATCTCCGTAAATGACCCTCCTACCTTCAGTTGTGTTGACCATGTAATGTCCTTACATTATCCATTCTTTTTAGTTAAGCTTCCTTTTTGATTCTCGTCCACCATACCAAATCTCGCAGAACAGTATCGATTTGTCAATCGATGTAAAAATCCAGAGCTATTTTCCGCCAAGGCATCTGAAAAAAATCTAAGCAAATAAATCACCACAGCACCCTGGGCAAGGAGATTTGCTTTCTTGGCAAAAAGGCTATAAGCACTTAAACCGATAAAAAAAACTGAGTCTTAAGTGAAATTTGAGAGTGGGCCGAGATACACATGTTTCGATTAAAAGGGCGATTATTGAAAAAACGCATATTTTGACAACCCTGAGGAAACGCATTATTTGGATATATTACCGGTTGAAAACATCGTTTTAAATTATTTGTATATATAACATAATTTTACATTTAAAAAGGTTTTGTTTTACTTCCGGTTTCTGCCGAATGATTATTTTAATTTGTAATGAGAAGTTAAAGATTAAACAATATAGTTATGATTAAATTCGCCGCTCTCTGCTGCACACTTTGGAGATAGGTCCTACTAATCAAGGCATTGAAGAAATAGATAATGTATGTTTAAATCTCACATTATGTTATCGTGATACATCTTTTGTTTCAGTATAATCTGTCGATAAGGATCAGTACGATGAAGAACGTTGACAACATACTGCAACCAAGTACATAAACTGAATTTTCAGAGAAAATAAATATCAAGTCTTAAATTGCAAAAATTTAGGTTTATTGCATTTTCTTACCAAAAACTGTAGGTCATTATTCATTGAAAAACAATTGCATTGACACAATCAAAAAATTATAAAAATAAAATGAACTAAATAAATAATTCTTACTGGCCATATCGGCAAAATAGATACGTACTTACATATTTATTTAGATATCTATTTAAGAAATGAGTTTGGTATTTATGTATGTATGTATGTACGCACGTATTTTTAGCTGTACTGATGTGCACACTTTTTTCACGTTTGGGAAATACTTTTATTATTTTCGTAAGTGCTAATGTTAGTAAAGGATTATTAACTAAGCTGCTTTAGTAAATTTATCTTTAAGAAATTTTAATTTGTTAAAAATTTCAATTGTATTCTAATATATACATATATAAATTCCATAGAAATTAGGTCATTACATTCATTCTGCTGTGAATCTCCCTAAGCACTGCCCTGAAGATTTTGATAGAGAGCATCCATCCGTTGATTACAATATCGTTAGTTACTTGGATTATGGACGACGACTAGAAATTTCCGTTGCAATTTTTTTTACATGCACACATACATTCCTTATACTGTATATGTACATACATATACATATGTATATGTATATAGCAGATGTATATGTGTGTTTGCAATTTGATACTGAAAATTTAATCATAACGAGCGAAGGCGCTAAACAGAATGTGAAGAAAATTTCAAGGCGAATTGAATTGAGCTGAATAGAAATGAAAATGTACTCCAATAAACCTAGAAGAAAAATAGACTACTTTAAAAAATTAAATAAAAAGCTGCGCAGCACAAAAAAGAACTACAAACACTCCAGAGAGCTAGAAATATCTCCTAATTTGATGAATTTGGTAGCAAGACAGCTTTGCCTCCTTACACATTTGGGAAACTTATCATCGGAATGTCACATAATATTTAAAAGTAAATTTACAAAAGCTCGGCTTTTTCTACTAATTTTTTCGATTTTTAGTTTTTGGTGGGTAACGTACCAGCATTTAAAGTAGTTTCATGTCCACAAACTTTCTATATTTTGAAAAAAAATAGCATCAAATGTTAACTACTCTTGCAAAAGTCTCTATAATACCTATGTAAGTATTTATATACTTTCAAAAGTCTCCATCTTCTGATGAACCAATTTTCATGGAAGAGAGAACGCCGAAACTATAAAAAGCCAGCTAAGTAAAAGTTACTGTTTCAAAACTCGCTATATTCAATTTTTATTTTAATTTTTTAATTTTTTTTATTGTTTTTTTTTATACTTCTTTATCCAAATTTTCGGATAATAAAAAAAGATACAATTTGAATGTTACTTGTTATTGTAGACGTGTTTTTTTTTACTTTATGGCTTAGTATTGTAAAATCACATAACGCTGTTTGCAACTGGACTACTCAATTCTGTATTCTAAAATTTTGTGAGAACCAAATGATGTAGAATTAAAATTCTGGAAAGTAAACTTCAGGATTCAAAATTATTTTGAGCGAAAATTCTGTAGATATTTTTTAAAAAGCTTTTAGTTAACTGCCGATGAGCTGGAGATGAGCTGCAATAAGAAATAGTTCGCTAGCTAGTGCAGGAGGGAGATATTTGGGAAACTAGTATTTATGGTCCGATTAGGTTCCTACTAGAGGGCTGCATGAATTCATTCAAATTTCTAGCCAAACAGAGTAAAGTAGATTTGATTATTTTACTTCACATACAAAACACTCAGAATGTGAATGAATGAATGGAAATCATTCAAACTCATTTAGGTAAAAGTTTTTTTCTACAAATAAGTTTTTTCGTATGTAATAGGAGAGCAGCAATACATACATAAACACATATGTATGTTTGTACATATGTGCATAGAAAAATATTTTTGGATATTAAATGTCAAAAAATTTTATGGGTTCCAGAACCACTTTTTCTTCTTATTTTTTGGCGCAGTAACCGCCTCAGCGATTTTGGCCGAGTTCAGCAAAGCACGCCAGTCGTTTCTCATCTGTGCCAACTGACGCCAATTGGAAAGGCCAAGTGAAGCCAAGTCCTTCTCCACCTGATCTTTCCATCGCAGTGGGGTCCTCCCTCTTCCTCTGCTACCACCAGCGGGTTCCGAGTTGAATACTTTCAGAGCGTCGGTGTCCATTCGAACGACATGCCCAAGCCAGCGGAGCCGCTGTATTTTAATTCGCTGCACTATGTCCATATCGTTGTAAAGCTCATACAGCTCATCTTTCCATCGTCTGCGGTACTCGCCGTCGCCAACGCGTAAAGGCCCGTAAATCTTCTGCAAAATCTTTCTCTCAAACACTCCAAGAGCCGCCTCATCGGATGTTGTCATTGTCTATGCTTCTGCGCCATATACCAGCACGGGCATGATGAGTGACTTATAGAGCGTGGTTTTCGTACGTCGAGAGAGGACTTTACTCCTGAATTGCCTACTCAGTCCAAAGTAGCACTTGTTGGCAAGAGTGATTCTACGTTGGATTTCAATGCTGACATTATTATCGGTGTTAATGCTGGTTCCCAAGTAAACGAAATTCTCTACTTTCTCGAAATTGTAACTGTCAACAGTGACGTGGGTGCCAAGGCGCGAATGTGCTGACTGTTTGTTTGATGACAAGAGGTACTTCATCTTGTCCTCGTTTACCACCAGACCCATGCGCTTTGCTTCCCTATCCAACTTGGAAAAGGCAGAACAGACTTCGCGGTTTTTATTGCCGATGATGGCGATGTCATCGGCATAAGCCAGCAATTGCAAGCTCTTGTAGTAAATTGTTCCTTAGCGGTTCAGTTCTGCAGCTCTTATTATCTTCTCCAACATCAGATTAAAGAAGTCACATGAAAGGGAGTCGCCCTGTCTGAAACCCCGGCTCGGAGAGGTCTTTGCCAATTCTGTAGGAGCTGGTGGTATTGCTCAATGTCATTTTACACAGCCGTATGTGTTTTGAGGGGATGCCAAATTCAGACATAGCTGCGTATAGGCAACTCCTGTTAGTGCTGTCAAAAGCGGCTTTAAAGTCGACAAATAGGTGGTGAGTGTGGATCCTTTTCTCGCGGGTCTTTTCCAAGATTTGGCGTATTGTGAATACCTGGTCTATGGTGGATTCGCCAGGTCCACTGCCACATTGATAAGGCCCAATCAGTTCATTGACGGTGGGCTTCAGTCTTTCACACAATACGCACGATAAGACCTTGTAACCTTTGCTTAGAAGGCTGATCCCGCGGTAGTTGGCGGGGTCACTTTTCTTGTGGATTGGCCAGAGCACACTTAAATTGCGGTCATCGGGCATGCGTTCATCTGACCATATTCTGCACAAGAGTTTATGCATGCACCTTATCAACTCTTCGCCGCCGAACTTGAATAGCTCAGCTGGCAGGTTGTCAGCTCCAGCAGCTTTGTTGTTTTTCAGCCGCGTTATTGCTATTCGTCATAGTCAGGCGGTGGAACGTCGACTCTGTCATCATCGACTGCGGGCTCGGACTCTTCTTCTCTACAACTTTCTGTGCTGCTACCATTTAGTATGGCGAAAAAGTGTTCNTAGTCAGGCGGTGGAACGTCGACTCTGTCATCATCGACTGCGGGCTCGGGCTCTTCTTCTCTACAACTTTCTGTGCTGCTACCATTTAGTATGGCGAAAAAGTGTTTCCTCCATAATTTAAGTACGCTCTGGACATCGGACCAGAACCACAATTGTTTTAGTTTTCGAAGATATCAAAATAAAACTTCGCATGTGATAACCACAAATTTTTAGAACCGGTTCAGTAGTTCAAGAGATTAATTACTAGAGTTGCAACCTCCCTACAATAAGGACATGTGCGGAATTTGACCTTGACAGTTTTTTTTAAATTTCACATCTAACTTTAATGAAGCAATATTAAAAATATTTATTGACAATGAATAGTAATGAACTAACGCAAACGCATAACAATTGTAGGGTCATGGAAGCCGCCAATACAGGTCATTATTAGTGGGCCAGGGTAACAAAACTCTAAGGACGTTTTGAAAAGTTAGCTCGCGTTTTAAAGCTTAAAGTTGAGCTCTTTCAGTGTATTTATGTTTTACGCAGTATTACTTAGCAAAATTTTTTCTTGGTTAAATATGAAGGTACCGAAGTAAAAGCAATAGAGCCCTGTATAAACAGGATATGAATAAAGTTACTAAAAACAACACTACCAAGTTTCAAAAAATTTTATAAATTTGTGTCAATAATCGTGGAGTATACACTTCTTCACAAAAGTCACATTTTGATCGCCAATATATTTTACAAGCTAGCTTACTTTGCGAAATCCTTTTAGGGCTTTATTACTCTAGATCCTGCGTTGGGGCTTTCTTACTTAGAAAAATGCGTTGAACAGTGTAATTATTAAAAATAAACGTGGAAAATATCTCTCCCGCAAAACAATTGCCTACCAAGAAACGTTAAAAATAAAAGTTTGCTAATAACTCTTACCGCCGACGTAAAAAATACTGATCACATATAATTAAATATTATGAAACAATTTTTTGCTCAAATTCCCAAAATTTGGTAAACTTTGTTTAGTCCTCAAATTTTGTAACATCAGTTGTTTTTTGCCCCTGACGTACATATATAAATATCTATTAGGAACAACCATAGCGTTCATGGCGTATAATGTAGACCTAAACTTTAGCGAATATGAATCAAGCAGTCATTAATTAGAAAAGTGCATTTAACGCCCTTCATATCCTGACATGCACGAGCGTCTCCCACATTCTCATTTTCATCACCGTTATTTTGGTCGCTTATCCCCTACTTAGATTTGAATTGGTTCTGCTAACGTGACACGCTCCGATATTGAGATTTCCTTTAGTACTGAAATTGCTCTGCGACATTTGAGTGTCAGGTGCCTTCAATGTGCTATATACATGCGTACATACCAGGGATGTTGAGAATATTTGCATTCGCATTCGTTATGCGAATGATTTGCATCATTTTACGCATTCGCATTCGTATAAAATGATACGAATGTTTTGCGAATGCGAATTTGTATATGGGCAGAGAGTCCACTCTAATATTATTAAAATGGCTCTAAGTCTGTATAACCAGGGTGCGGACAATAACCGGATTTTAGCTTCAGGCGCTAAACGGTTAAGTAGTACATCGAGCATATTAATGGGCCTTCAGCAAGTACTGCTAAAAGTCTTATAAGCAACCTAGAAATAATCCCAGCGACAGCGAAGGCTCGGATGTAGAATCTGGAGATATCNCACTCTAATATTATTAAAATGGCTCTAAGTCTGTATAACCAGGGTGCGGAAAAATAACCGGATTTTAGCTTCAGGCGCTAAACGGTTAAGTAGTACATCGAGCATATTAATGGGCCTTCAGTAAGTACTGCTAAAAGTCTTATAAGCAACCTAGAAATAATCCCAGCGACAGCGAAGGCTCGGATGTAGAATCTGGAGATATTAAAAAAAGTGAAATTAAATCTCAATTGAAGGCCTATCTTAAAGAAAAACGGGCTCATCTAGGTGAAAATCCTCTCGATTGGTGGAAAACTAAACTAAAATACGACCATTGACAGATCTGGCCCCTCAATTATTAGAGCGCTCCACCCGCCAGCGTTCCAAATTGACAATTGTTCAGTGCAGCCGGCCTTACATATAAACGAGCCTCTAAGAAAATTTACTTTTTTTGAAATATAATGTTCCCCTTTTGAACTTTGACTACTAGATTAAAACACTGTATAGATTAAGCACTTGTTCAATGTTCTAAGAATTTACAAAATTTTTAAGTAATAAAACGATGACTTAAGTTGATTATAGCTTTTTCAATGTTATTCCTAACATTCGCAATCTCATTTGCTCATTCGCATTCGCAATGTGAAAAATATGGCATTCGAAACATCTCTAGTACATACATACATATGTATGTTAAAAAATGCTATTTCAATATGGTACACATGTGTGTATATAAAAATGAATGTACATACGGTCTCTCACAAAAGTATTCGTGATTTAGTTTTTTCACAAAATTCAAAATCTTTTTCATTAATTTTTATTTAAAATATGGTTAACTGTAAAACAAAAACCAAATATTTTTTCTGATTATTTTTTTCGCTGATAATTAAAAAGTTGGAAATTTTGAGGAAAATATTTTTTTGATAATTTTTGTGCATTTCGTGCAAAGTTTAACACTTTGATTATTAGGGGTTTTTGTTTTACAATTAACCATATCTATACATATAATAAAATTGTAACACGCCGATGTCTGTACATTATAGATAAAAAAAAACATAATATGGATTTTCTTTATTAGAGCAGGAGAAGCCAAATCAACAATTTTTAGAATTACTCCAAAACTAATACATGGAAATGAATGCAGTTTTCACCGATGTGTTGCTAGAGGTCTAACTTAAAATATAGAAAGAAAAAAATTAGAGAGTCGCATCCTGTTTGAAATATTTTCTTTCAACTTAATTAATAAAATAAATAAAATGTTACAATAGGGGTATCAAATACGTTTAAGGCGCGTATATGCTAGTCTTAAATAAAAATTAATGAAGAAGGTATATAATGGAAAACATTGTGAATATTGTGAAACCACTAAATTACGAATATTTTGTGAGTGACGGTATGTTCGTAAGGTATGCATATGCGCTTAAAGCAAAAAAGCTAGGCAAATGATAGTATAATCTGCTTCAAAAATTGAAGAAACGAGAAACAGACAAAACGATATGGCAAAAAATGGCGGGCATTGATAGAGAAATGGAAAATAGCAAAGAGTGAAATTCCGTCAAGAAGAAAAAGCCGAATAGAAATAGCAGGAGGAATTAAATTTTTCTCAACTAATCCATTTATCAAGGTTTGTATATATGTATGGTCGTTTGGATATGCAATCGCGTTGAACATCAATCGCGATATGTACATCCATTGCTTTAGCCTAAAATATTGTGAAATATGTAGTATGAGTACACACCTTAATAAGGAATATAGTAAGATATGGATGGCACGTATACAACATATATGTATAAATATGGGTGTATATACATATGTACATATGCAACTATAAATAGAAATGTAGTATAAGACGAGGCAGCAATTTACTTAATGAAATTGTTGGCAAAATCGCGAAACAATAAAGATAATCCCAACACTAAATCATAACCCAGCAAACGCAAGAAAAAAATAATTTATTAACAACTTTTGCACTTACGTATATTTTATTTGCAGGATTTTACACGAACTTGCAGGAAGTTGCAGGAAAAATGTTCCCGTACTCCGAAATCCTCCAAAATCCTGTAAATGAGAGCGACTTTTGGAGAGTTGTGTAGAGAATGAAGTTGCAAGATTGTGTAAGCGCCAATCATATTATTATTATTATTATTATTTCTTTTGCATATTAAATGTTGCTATTAAAAGCAAATCATCTTCATATCTCATGAAAGCTCCTTTCCCTTAACTCCATCTGGTATTACAATGGAAGAAAACACAGCAACCACCGCAACCTAATCTTACTTGCCCTCCATTAAAAGTGGCCCGGTTCAACACACAGCCGTAATACCATGCAACGTGTGTTGAAAATGTTTTATTGGATTTCAGTCCA
>NW_016159436.1:48857-51833 GCF_001687245.7 Rhagoletis zephyria | reverse complement strand
GAGAGGACCTTCTCAATTTAAATTAAATTATCAAAATCTTCATCAACACAGTATCCACGAATATTTTGGATGTCACATGTTTCCAAACGTATCCTAAAAATCTACGCCCAGATTTTTATCACTGCATTGCAGTCCTTAATGCTCCTGATACCAAATTCCCCCTAGACGACTTCCTGTGCCGCAGGCATCGATCAGCTTCCACAGGTTCAATCACCTCTTTACATCAGTCATGAAATAGTTAGGTATATAGTTGGAACAACCTTTTCATGAGCCTATCTTAGTTTAACTTAAAACTCTTTATGATTGCGATTGGAAACGTGTGTTCACTGATATACACACGAAAGCAAATGTGCTCAAAATAAAAGCATTTTCCAAATGTTCAATGCTGCAGTCACGTACTCAGCGGAAACCGCAAACTCATACACGCCACCATCTGACTTACTGACTCATTGACTGACGACAGTTGAAAAGGAAAATGCTGAGTCTCAAATTTCTGTTGAACTTATATGGTAGAGCAATATCCTTAAGATTCCTACCGTTTCACGTAAATGTGTATGTGTGGAGCCATTCGGGTTCCATTTCTGCGAGCGCGCTTTTTAACGGCACACGTTCACTATATTTTCAACAACTTGCGCTGTCGATTTTTATCGCATTTGAACTTTGACCCAATTTTGTAGAAGGCAAACACAGGAGTGCAAGCATGCTAGTCGGGAATACGGAAATGCAGCAGTGCCAGCAGCAAGTAGGAAAAGGATTCATACAGACACACTTGCGTACAGATCAGCATTTGAAGTTTCAGTATGTTTACATATCCATATGTAAGTGTACACTTACTTGATGCACTGTGTGATTTTAAGCGCCAGCACTTGCTGCAAATTGGTGTGGCAATGTGGCACGAACTTGGCAAACCAAACAGTCGCGCACATGCACACGCATTCATTCGAATATGTGAGAATGTGTGAAACAGGATGTGGATACGAGTGCCGAATGATAGCGATGGCCAAGAGGAGATGGAAGGTGAGTGACTAGGATACCGATTTCACTAATAGCCCCAAGCGACTGCCAATAGACGCAAAATAAAAACAGATTGTGAAAAGTAAGTGCGAAGACACATACGTATGAACGAAGCGCGAGTCGGGGATTTAGTCAATGATTTAGGGTATCTGAATGCGTGGGGNGACTGCCAATAGACGCAAAATAAAAACAGATTGTGAAAAGTAAGTGCGAAAACACATACGTATGAACGAAGCGCGAGTCGGGGATTTAGTCAATGATTTAGGGTATCTGAATGCGTGGGATCTCATGAGCATGTTCGCCAAGTTGTAATTTCTATAACCACTTTAACATACGTACATGTATCTGAATAGGAACATGTACATATGTATCTATATGTGAACACTGGGGTGTCCCAGATCTTTTTGCGAAACTCGATATGCAATCAAACAAATAAAACAACAATGCACATATACTTATTTCCCTGAGCTATGTATACTCTCTAAATATTTGCGTTTAGTCTAGAGTAAAGAGAATTCTAAAGTTTAAAGATCTGTTTTCAAGCAAAAGCAAATACTGTTTTGATGCACTTTGAGAAGTGCCTGTGTAATAAACATCTCTACCTGCTCGCCAGCGATGCCTACTAAAATCTAACTGCCTAGACAACTTGTATTTCTATATAAGACTAGCCAATGCCCGCTTACTTCGCGGCGCCTAATAAGAGCTTTTGCATTGGCCAATGAAAAAGAGCGTTTGAAAACAAAATTAGTCTGTAAAGTCAAAGTTTTTGATTTAAGTTGAAACCACTAAGGCGCAGTATCCTCCTCACACATAGGCAAATAGTAGTAACGCTGTGATACCATATGGAATACCAATCCCTTTCGGTGTCATGAGCTTTACCTATGGTCTTATTTCCACCTGTGACATCTCTGCCAAGCATGCGTAATTTTTTGTATGATCTTGCAACTACAACATTGGTGCGTATGCCAATAAAAATTCTTATAGGGAAACTCAAGAGCACAGAAGTGCGGTTTCTGTTATAGGAGGGCCAAAAATCCTCGCCGTCCCACAGGATGAAAAGTTGTCCGGCACATTGCTGAATAAGTCGTGTGATCTCCTAAGTATCTTTCAAATGAAGCAATTGATATACCTACGGTGATATTTCTTTTTTAATTCACGACTTTTCCAATTCGTGGTAAAATTTATGAACTGATTTCTGGGTAGATGCAAGACCGCATTATCGTGCATGAGGGCGTCAGAAGAACTTAACCCCATCCTTCATTTAGACATCTGAAAACTAAATTCGTATAACTTAAACATAGGTCCAAAGCAGACCAACCACACGGGGTTTCTATACATTTCGGCTGCAGCGCCATCCATTGGGTTCATTTTCTGCAAAACCATTGCTTACCATAAAGTGAATACGTGTTATGTATTTCAACCTTAACTCCAGCGGCACTAATCGGGTAAATTTGTATCAAAAGAATTTTCCATCACACAGGTACATAGCTCACATTTAAAATTTGAACGAAATCGGTTAATAAATACGATTTTTATAAATAACTCTACTCCAGCACCAGTAGCATGTAATTGCACCATATCTCTATTCAGTGTTTTTTGAGTTTATTCCGAACAACGAAAACGGCTATCATTTTATGCAAATAGGTATGTAGATAGGACAGTTTATAGCGAAACTCGTAAAAGCAAAGCTCCATTCTTTGTGAAAAATTTAAAAAACTCTTCAAATTTTCACATAAATTTTACCTTACTAAAAATTAAAGACAACGTTCCAATAGTTCAATGGGATTAAGAAATCTAGGAGAAAATGGTTCCCAATCGAAAGATACGTAAGTATATATCAATCCAGCCTCTCCAATAATTACCACTTTTCGCCATAACTACGGTATTGATAACATATGTAGCTGTGTAGAATTTCAGGACGTAAGCGTAAGCAGTTCCAGAGATAAGCTATGTGAGAAGTCC
>NW_016159436.1:28988-48582 GCF_001687245.7 Rhagoletis zephyria | reverse complement strand
GTTTGATACCCATATTGCAATATTCAATTTATCTTATAAATTAAATTAAATGTAAATTTTCAAACAGGTGGCAACTCTAAAAAAATATTTTTGGCTGTAAGCCTTCTTCAGCCTCTTTCTTTTGACGCCCATATTGCAAAATTAATTTTTTCTTATCAATTTACTTAAACTCCAATTTTCAAACAGGTGGCAACTCTCTAATTTTTTTCTTCCTATATTTTAAGTTAGACCTCTAGCAATACATCGGTGAAAACTGCATTCAAATCCATGCATTTGTTTTCGAGTGATGCGCGAACAAACATACAGACAGACAGACCAAAATTCTAAAAATGGTTGATTTGGCTTCTGGTGCTCTAATAAAGACTCCCCACATTAATTTTTCTTTAATATCTATAATGTACAGACATCGACCTGTTACAATTTTTTTATAGATATGTATTAAATCCAATGTAAATTTCTTGGTTTACCACAAAATATACCTACCAGAACATTTTACTTTATACTCCAATAAAATTAGATACATTTTCGTTTTAAAATCTCAAATACAATCACGAATTACTTCGAAAATTTCCTATAAACAAACGTTAGAGTCCCTGCAAACCAAAGTTCCCGAAAACTTTGGGAGTATCTCCTTTCTGTCATAGTGAAATAATATAAAGTGTACCAAGTAACTGATGTCTTCATATTTGAAATGAAAATTTTGTTATTATTTTTTCTTTAATTTCTGGTATTAGTTTTTTCAATTCTGGCATTAACCGTTGGTTTTGTTCCATATCTCTGTCCATCGGCGTAGCCAGAATGAAATTTAGGGGGGGCGGCTCGACCCTATTAAGCTGGCATTTCAGGGTACTATTTTATATTATATAAGGATAATTTGAAAGTTAGGGGGGCTCGAGCGCCCCCGCCCCTACCTGGCTACGCCCATGTCTCTGTGCAATTTCAGCTGAGATCCTCAACCTTCTGGACAGAAAACATCAGTACTGCAATATTATGTGTGCTTTTGCATAAACGGCAAGAATTTCTTAGCGAATTTTACGAATTCTTTAAAATTTCCTACAATTCAGAATACTCTGAAGAAATGGTTCGCAGTAATCCCAGCCAGCAAAATCATCGTAAACGAGCTCATAACTGGATATTTTCTCGAAGAAAAACCGGCTAAAAAGTCGCTTATGATAGCCGTTTACGATTCGTTTTCGGGTACTTTTTTGCTTGAAATTGTCGAGTGCCTACGAACAGTCGTAAACGGATCGAAAAATTATTATTATAAAATATTGTGGTTCAAAAAAATTTCCAACAGAATGAAAATTTTTTCTTGTGCTGACAAATTACTACAAGCCTCTTTCTTTTACTTGTTTTTGTTTTGTCGTTTAGGAGCCTTTCTCTAACTTTTCGCCACTCAAGAATCCCTCGTAAAACATAATGTTCGTAAAATGTACGTTTCCTTGCTGGCTGGGATAGTACAAAACCTAACACGTACACAAAAATGTACAGTAGAATAAGGTAAAATTTTCACATTGTCGTTGAGAAATTCATACGTGGTGACTTTACCCAATACACCAGGTAAATCTACCTATAAAATTCCCACGGCAGCTGGTTCCAAGTACCGGAATGATTAGTTTTACCCAACCAGGGGCTGTTGTTTCGGCGATCTAAGCTCATTTAGTTCGGGAAATCTCTCAAATGTTGTTCGCGTATGGGGCTACATCTGCTCTGTATTCTTTTGCTCAGGGCTGGCATAGAGTCAATCCCAGGGCACCGTCGAGATCGCGAGCGAGGTAATGGTGGTGGCGCAGCGTTCATCATGCATCACACCGTGCAGTATCGTCTTATTGAAGCAGACATCGACTGCAAGGATATCATCCTATAATGTCAGGGTATTCCAGGTCAGCTGATGTCGATTTCAAAATATTTTACCTATATATACCCGCTGTCCCCAATTGCCCGGTAGGATATCACCCTGAAATAGGTGCGAAACCGCGAAATAGGCGAAAACCGTATGGTAGTTGCTAACTTTAACGAGCACTACGATCTTTGGCACTCAAGCCTATCAAACGATCATAGGGGAGCACACTTGGCTGAGCAGATAGAAGATTCGACATTCTGCACAATAAACGACGACGCACCCAGCACCAGGATTATGGGCAGCTGCGGTAGCTTGCCTGACGTAACCGTCGTAAGCGCTGGTTTTATAAATTGCATAACCTGGCGACCTATGCTGGCCCTAGCCACCTACCCATAATAATCTTGACTGATAAACCTGCCGACTGAGTAGACTACTTTACCAAGGTTCTCAACCTGTCCATGGCCACCCTCATCATTCCGAATATCTGGAAATTTGGGAGGGTGCTCCCATTGCTGAAACCAGGGAGACCGTTCAACAAGGGAGAGTCTTATCGTCCGATAATGGAATGGGGGAGCCATTTGGGGTTTTTAGGGGTCTTTTAAAAAAAATTTAATAATAGAAAATGGTTAAATTAACAATTAGGTATTGTTATTGGACGTACGCAAGTAATTTTTTTTTTTTCGATATTCAGGACGATTTGAAGAAACTTTGTTAATATTCCAAGTAGATTGAAAATCAAAGTGAACAGACTCTGTTCTTTCCATAATTCATCACACCTATGCTGCGTAAAACATCCACGTCATCTATAAGCTTTTTACATGAGTTACCTTTGAAAGCTGGAGCACTGTAAGTAATTTTACGTTAAGCGCAACAGGCTTTTACCCAAGCACGAGATTCTGTCTTTTAGTTTTTTAGCATATGACTAAATTTTTATTTTTTTTGTATAGTACTTTATTTATTTAGTGTAACTACAAAATATTTGTTGAACTAGAATCCATTTATTACTTAAAAAAAACTCCCCTTTGGAGCAAACCCAATCACATATTGGTTGTTAGTAAAGTGAATAATAAATGCACAAAATGCGTGTAATCGGGTTTTTCTAGCTGCCAAACACGATTTTTGGTCGATTTTTTTAAATACGCCAACAACAATTTTTTCCAAAATAATAAGAGTGATTTTTTGAATTTTTTGCAAAAAGTTATCTACCGATGTTTTTAATTTTAGTTGGTCGGAAACTGGGCTCGAATCTAGGCCATGCGGAATGGTGGCAAGCACTGCCAATCACTACACCGCAGCGGCCGCCATATTGTAGTGCTGGTATAATCAACAAAAGTCTTGTGCTTGCTTATGAAGTTCTGCCAGCGCTGCTTAAAAGCTTTTGTCCGCTTTTGTCCGCGACCTCTAAGAATAAGGTAACAATATTGTTACGTTGATTAACTCGTTGTATGTATGGACAATACATACTATACATATAATAGTACCCTGCAGTATAATTTAGAGACAGTCTGGCAAAGGCGGCGGGACAGTTGAAACTCGCGGTGTAAGTGTACAAGTTCTCACTTCTTGTACAATATGAATGTAGCTCAGCGAGATCTAATGAATTTAAATTTTTGCGTGCCGCTTACAATATTTTTATTTTTTATTTTATAAAATATGTAACAAACATGGAATCTGTAAAAGAAAAGAAAAAACGGAAACGCTTTCTTATAAAAAAAATTGTCCAAAACGGAACCGGCTAAAAACTAGTTGCAAAGTAATGCACTGGGCGAAAATTGCCACCGCCAATGACATCGGCTTGTAAAACTGGACAGTTTAAAGCATTGCTTGGGTACTGAGATAGAACTGATACTGTCGGCAAAAGCTTTAGTTCTGCGCTAGTTCTAAGCTAGTCAGATTTTCTGTAGGGTAGGTATGTTTTGTATATGTATGTGTGGCGATACTACAATTGCTTAAGAAAGAATATAAGAAAAGAAAAGTGAATAAATAAGGCCGAACAATGCCCAAAAAGCTTCTTCGGCATTTTACAGATGGCTGAATATGCTTTCAGATGAGAATTTTTAGTATCAGTAGAATGCAAGAATGAGCGCACGCTTACATTCACCCTGCAGGAACATCTTAAAATAGTGATATACAGATGTTCATTAGGGTGGTCCAAAAATGTATGGGAGAAAAGTAAAATCGGAAACTTAATGCTCTCACCCCTAGGATTGTTCTATACCGAAAAAAATATACCCCTGTTTTTTTATTTTAAAATCAAAATATATTTAGAGGTCGCTCAAAGCGCTCAAAGTTTCCCATGTGTTTTGTATGGAGAAATAAAAGACTTTTCGTAGAAATGGCATAGAATCCATGAAAATCAAAATTTTTCAATCTAAAAACTCTGCTTCTCTTCAGAGGACTTCAGAGAATAATGCCCAATTGTTTATTTAAACGTTTTTTAATTTAAACTATTTTTTAAGGGTCTCCGAAATATCCCAAAAAAAATCAAATATACAAACAGAAATATTTTTTTAATTATTTTTAAGTTTTTTGATTAGAATGCTTTAAAAAGAAATATATTTTCTTAAATTTCATTTACTTAAAAAAAACTTGATTTACTAATTTTTTCCTTTTTCAAATAAATTATAATTTTTTTAGTTTCATTTAGTTTTTATTTTTAGTGTTTATTGTCTATGAAGGAAAATACATACATACATACATAGTTTTTTTAATTTTGTTTAAGTTTTAGAAATTGATTGCTCAAAAACGAACAGAAAAACGCTAAAACCCTCGTTAGCAGATCTTTCAACTCGTGGCTAATTATTAGTTTTTCGAAAGACAGAAAACAGCTTTCAAGAAAGTTGCCAAATTTTTGTCTTTCGAAAGACTGTGCTGAATTAAAAGACCGAATTGCCCTGTTAGTTTCATAGCTCATTTGAGCCACCTCACTGGATTGACGCAATTAAATGAGGCGAAAATTCACTGTCCGGCCCTAAAAGCTGCAGCTAAGCAAATGCAANCAACATTTAAATGAAATTATCTTCAAAAAGTAAATGTCATGGACCAATCTAACGTTTCAAATAAAGAACCGATGAGATTTTGCAAATTTTATGCGTTAAAAAATCACCCGTNAAGGGTCTCCGAAATATCCCAAAAAAAATCAAATATACAAACAGAAATATTTTTTTAATTATTTTTAAGTTTTTTGATTAGAATGCTTTAAAAAGAAATATATTTTCTTAAATTTCATTTACTTAAAAAAAACTTGATTTACTAATTTTTTCCTTTTTCAAATAAATTATAATTTTTTTAGTTTCATTTAGTTTTTATTTTTAGTGTTTATTGTCTATGAAGGAAAATACATACATACATACATAGTTTTTTTAATTTTGTTTAAGTTTTAGAAATTGATTGCTCAAAAACGAACAGAAAAACGCTAAAACCCTCGTTAGCAGATCTTTCAACTCGTGGCTAATTATTAGTTTTTCGAAAGACAGAAAACAGCTTTCAAGAAAGTTGCCAAATTTTTGTCTTTCGAAAGACTGTGCTGAATTAAAAGACCGAATTGCCCTGTTAGTTTCATAGCTCATTTGAGCCACCTCACTGGATTGACGCAATTAAATGAGGCGAAAATTCACTGTCCGGCCCTAAAAGCTGCAGCTAAGCAAATGCAAAGCAGCACTGAGTGAATGCTGCCAACTGAGCTACATGAGAGCATCCCTGGTTTATATCCCTTGAATCACTTTGTCAGCTGCATATATATTTGGAGAGTTTCTAAATCTGGATCAGTTAGAGATGTTGTGGTCCTGCAATGCCGGCAACAGTGTATGTAACATAGCGCCCGTATAGAGTTAGACTAGTGTCATCTCCCAAAAAAATACTTTTCCCCTAGCTAACACTTCTTTCATAGTGGAAGAGAGGAAAGGCGTTTCGTAAAATTGCACACAAACAGATGGATATGTTACATACAAACATATGTGCAATTTTGCACGGACACCACGTCGTATGCACTATTATTATACCTACATGCATGCATACTTGCAAAGTAAAATACGTGTACGTACGTATCAGTGTTGCCAACTCCAACGATCCGAAAATCCCATTCTCCTTTGAAAAACGCCTTGTTTATCCCATTTTAAAATTCGAAAATCCCATTTATGGATATTAAATATTAAAAGCTTTTCACTTTTCTTTCGTTGCACATGGCCTTATGGTTATCTCTACAGCTATAAACACAACCGTAATGCGACTCTGATAAAGATTTTTTTATCTCGTTAACAAGGCCTTTCTGTGCATTGAAGGTGATAATGCAAAAAATAATTATCCAATAAGTAAAATTCATCGACTTTAAAAGAGTGGCTAGTTATTACAAAACTACGTTTATGGAAAAGTTGTCAACGTTCATAGAAATGCTTATTGGACGTCCTAGCCGTCACAGCACGATGTGTTTTTTTAACATAACTTACAAATACGTTGGCTTTCCATTGTTTGAATAAGGTACTTTTAATATATATTCATATCAAATTAGTAGTGTTCATTTTGCTCACGAACTATGTGTCCTCAATAGTGACCCATTACAAAATACTGTCCCACCCGTCACTAGCTAAAAGTTTTTTTTTTCAATTAAAATAATGTCATCAAGCATAAGATGGACCCTTACATTCTATTACTTAGATTCGAGAAAGCCGCTATGCACGAAATAGTTGGATATAGTTTGCCTAAAATTAAGAAACGAATCCATCAACCCCGGCACTCTTGGGAAAATGAAAATTTGCTGTTGAAATTATATAATTAAGTTTTATACTTTATTAGTTTCTTGTTAAACTTATATCTGAATTCAGAGGTTAACAGTTTAGAACTTGCCAAATTAAGGGTTAAAAAGAAATTACTTTAAATTTTGAGGAAAAACGAGTTTAAATGTCCCACGCCTCACGTTGGAATGTCCCATATATGTTTTAATAAAGAGATGTAACAATGAATAAACCGCAAATAAAATATAAAAACAATTACACCACAAAATTTTATTTTGCTAGAAATCCCATTATGAGACGTAAAATCCCACGCGCCCTTTCATGGTGTGAAAATCCCAATCAAATTATGGGCGAAATCCCAATCGTTGGCAACACTCTACTTCTAAATTGTACAAAGGCTCCAGCAATGGCAATGCATGCTTACGTACATACATACATATGTACATCCTTTTGTATGCACATATGAAGGTGCAATTCTTGGAAAACTCTTTAGGTTGCATAACAATGGAATTGCCATAGAATTTCGTGATTCAGTGCAATGTGTCTTTGGTAGAGCTAGCATACTATCGATAGTACCGCCCTCGATAGTTTTCGAAACGATAGTTGAAAACATCGGATAGTACTATCGTCGTGGGAGGAGTGAATCGAAATGCTAAATTGCTTGAAAATTAAATAATTAATAAATTTATAAAATTTATAAATTACTTTGTAAATTAAAGAGATTATATGAATTTGTTTAAATTTGAGTGCATCAAAGAGAGCTTCTTATAACAATAAAATAAACTTATTAATTTAGGCGTCTGAATTATATATAAACACTTATATACATACACTTGCATCCACTTGAATAGCGACATGCAAAATCTGAATTTATTTTGTATATGAAAAAATTGAATTCGGATTTTGTTTGTACCTTTTGAAGTGCAAAGAAGAGAAATTGACTATAATAATACATTTCTAATACTACAAAACAAACAAAACAAAAGATATACGTTTAAATTGACAACTCATACTTATAAAAGTTCAACTGAGATCAAATACGGAGGCGCATATCAAAATCCGTACAAAAGAAACTATTAACATTTTACCATATTATCAGAAAACTATTAAAGTACTGGTCAAAATAATAGCACCACAACATTTTTAGCAGTTTTTACTATTTTTTCGTTTCTCTAATTTTTTATAACAGTTGTACAAAACATAAAAAACTACAAAATCATTAAAATTTCAAGCTTTTTGATTCGAATTTCTATAAAAATTTTGTGTAACCGGTTTTATAACTTATTAAATTTTACTATAACTTGGTGTAAGCTTATAGTTGCTAAAAATTCCAATAGCTAAAAATTTGTGTTGCCGACTTTATTATTAATTTTCTTGGATAAAATAAATTAATGCAATGTTAAGAGATGTAAAGAAGAGAGAAGTTTCACTAAAATCAACATCGATAGTTTTCAAAAGCTATCGATAGTGGCGACAGTTTTCAACTATCGATACTGTCGATATTACTACCGATAGTTTCCCAGCTCTAGTCTTTGGCATGTTTGCCATTGAGTCTGCATATGAACATACATATGTATGTATATGAATATACATACATATATGAATATGTATGTGTAAGTATTTGAAAATGGAAATGCATTGCAAATTGTAAAATCATAAGATATAAAGTGAAAAGTATGTAATAACTTTTTGTGTCAGTGAAAAATCCTGGATAAAAATATATTAAATCGATTGAGTTTTTCTCCCATATGTAACTTGCATTTAACTTCAAAAATAACCATTTTTTTGTTAGTATTAAACATCCACTATTCACTGTGTATCTCAGTTGTTTAAAATTGAATATATTTTTTATGACAATAAACAAATATGTATATTCATGAACATTGCAATTAGTTGTCCTTTTGAAAAAGAAAAGAACAAATACAAGTGTACAATATACCGGCACTAGACACGAATAAAGGCGCGAGCTCAAAAGATGACGGCGAAAAAAGACGCATAAAAAACTTTAGCGTCAAAAACTCTTAGCATACTCCGCCGAAGTTTTTCATAAGCATTTTTTTTCGCAAAATTTTTTTCGCCGCCAAAACACTATCGCGCCTTTATTCGTGTGTAGTGACGATATGATATCGAGAATCAATCCCCTTTTTCATTGTACTTTAAATTCGTCGTAAATTTTTTATTTTCATGAAAAGTGTACTAAATCCATACAATTATAGTAAAGTCATAACCCTGACAACAACCTACAACAGCTTAGTTGCATACTTTTAGGCACTTTATATAAAGTCTGTTGGTGGGTGATTTATTGTTTCTTGTTATACCTTTCATGAGCATGAAATGGTATTATAACTTTGGTCCGATGTTTGTAAGTGCCAGAACAAAAAGAGATAGACCCATTAAAATGTATACTTATATGATCAAAACGTCGAGCTGAGTTGATTTATCCATGTCCGTCTGTCCGTCTGTCTGTCTGTCCGTCTGTTTGTATGCAATCTAGTCTCTCAGTTTTCGAGATGTCCGGATCAAATTTGGTAGGTGGGTGTATTTTTATAATGTATTAATCATTTGTCAGAACCGGAAGAATCGGACCACTATAACATATAGCTCCCATACAACTGATTGTTCAGATATAAAATTTTTCGTTATAACTCCTCCATTTATATAGCTGGGAACAGGAAATTCCGCACTGTTTTCAATAATTATCAACAGAAAACTTACAGTGAAAATTAAAAAGATCGGATAACTATAACCTATAGCTCCCATACAACTGATTGTTCAGATATGAGATTTTTCGTTATAATTCAGATGAATTTGTAGCTAGGACCATGAAATTTCGCGCTGTTTTCACTCATTATCAACAGAAGACTTACAGCGAAAATAACAAAGATCGGGTCACTATAACCTGCAGCCCCCATACAACTGATTGTTCAGATATGAGGTCTTTTATCATAACTCCTCCATTTATGCAGCTAGGAACATGAAATTTCGCACCATTTTCACTCATTATTAACAGAATACTTACAGTGAAAATAACAAGGATCGGATGACTACAACATATATCTTCCATACATCTGATTGTTCAGATATGGGATTTTACTGTAAAACTCCTTTATTTGAACAGCTAAAACCGATAAATTTCGTAAGATATTTTATAAATAATAATACAAAGTCTACTGAGAAAATCGTCAAAATCTATGCTGTATAAGCTTTATCTCCTATAGCACTGATTTTTCAGATACCAGTTTTTGCGATACATCTCCTTTATGTAGGAAACTAAACCCAATAAATTGAGTTACCGGTTTACATACCGATCACATAGCAGTGAAAATCACTTAGATTGGTGCCATATAAAGTATATCCTCCATACCTCTGATTGTTTGGAGGCGATTTTTTATATAAGTATGTAACTCCTCTATTGATGTATGCAGATGTATTCAAAATCAGTAATCTGGCAAACTAAAATTTGCAGATGTTCATGAAAGGTATGAAGCCTTCGGCATAGCCGAAGATAGCGCTGCTCTTACTTGTTTTTTCATTTGACTTGGCCCCCAAACCACCATAATGAATCATGCCACTGCACAGTGTGTTGTGTGGAACAAGCTAGGTGGACAAAATTCATTCAAGGATATTTTAAGAAAGGTAACTTGTTAATATAGAGGATATGCGCAGAGCTCTGACTGAAAAGTTTTTTATGTACAACATTCTACTATAGAGATTGGCAGGCTTCAGAATAAATTTATAATCTTACTGAAAGACGTGCAAGACATTTACTTCCTCTCAGTGTAAATGTACAGTAAATTGTACATTTTCTTTGAACACTCGGTAAAAATATTTAAAATCAAAATAGTTTGGTTTAGCATNTTTTCTTTGAACACTCGGTAAAAATATTTAAAATCAAAATAGTTTGGTTTTAGCATTTTTATATAATGAAATGCTTTTTATATTTCCATGTTATGGGCNTTCTACTATAGAGATTGGCAGGCTTCAGAATAAATTTATAATCTTACTGAAAGACGTGCAAGACATTTACTTCCTCTCAGTGTAAATGTACAGTAAATTGTACATTTTCTTTGAACACTCGGTAAAAATATTTAAAATCAAAATAGTTTGGTTTAGCATTTTTCTTAGTGATTTTACTTGATTATCACGTATTTTTTTTACAGTAAATTGCCACCACTTGCGTGTCACTGGAATTTTATAAAATGGTATATTTTTAAATTAAATTCTAAAAATATTTTTGAAACGTTTTCGATTTTGAAATTTACGTAAACTATTCGTGGTAGTCCGAAACTTCATAGAGTATAATTTGATTTCAAAGATATTCAAATGTTACAAAAAATTAAACGTGCAATATATTGTACCAATGCACGGAAAGGGTTAGGCCAAACTTTAAGCTGCAGACCGTTCAAAGCTACTGAAAGAGATATGAGGAAACAAGTGCTTTACAAATCGTCCAAAATCGCTGGTTATCAATTCGTCGGAATATTTTTATTTTTTTTATGTAAGTTACCGCATAATTTTGGGCCACTTCAACCGATTTCTAAATTTTTTTTTTTTTTTTTTTAAGGAAATGTGTTGCCCCACAGGTGGTTCCATACTTATCTGTTTTAAATCCGATCATTGGATCATGAAAAAACTAACGATAATCTAAAATTTTTCAGTGTTTAATTTTCAAAATTTAATTAAAAATTACTTGTTTTTACATATAAAAAATATATACAGTGGTCAAAATATTATAGCCGAACCACTTTTTGCCAAGTTTTAACGTAAAATTTTTGTTGTTATTTAATTTTGGTTATTTTTTCCTTAAAAAATAAAACCGTGAAAATCGAAGTTACCAACTTTGTGCAATATTAAAAAAAATCAACAAACTTTAGTACAAATTTCGCGCTTTTTTTAAAATACAATAAATTAGGCATTAGAAACTTGCACTTTATTCTAATAGAATTCAATGGTCTATGAAACTGCATACTCAGAAACTACTGAAAAGTTCGAAATTTTTTAACGAAAATTTGTTGAATTTTTTTTTTAATTGCATACATTTTTGAGGCAGTGTTACTCGATTGGTACATTTGAGCAGATTTGTGCATTTTTATATTGGGCTATTGGTACAACATAAAAAAAATTGGGATTTTTTTTTAGTCAAAACCTCCGTACAATGCAGCAATCTTGTAATGAAAATCTTTAACGAACTATTTTTCGTGATTGGGATAAAGAAAAATATTTGGGTATTCACACTAGGGATGTTGCGAATGTGGAATTTTAGACATCCGCGGATGCGAATGCGGATGCGGATGTTTATTAGCTAATATCCGCAGATGCGGATACGAATGGGGTTGTCAAGTATTTTAAAAAATTAATTTAGGTGCGTAAATCAGGTGTTTAGGTAAATAAAAAATGGAAAGGTTAGTCATTTTTATTATGTCTTTTTAGTACTTGAATTTAAAAATTGAGACATTGTGTATAACAAAAACTTTTTATTAAAAAGTAGGTAATGTTGTTGCCTTTTCGGGTTACAGCGCCACTGAATAACTACTTGCTCGAGGCGACAAACTTGAAAAACTTTAAATTTGACAAAATTGTAAATTCTTTTCGATTGACGCTGCACCAGTTGACAGAACTTTCAGTTATACTTATTTTTTTTTTGCGGTGCAATAATTTCTTTTTGGGGCTGCAAATGTCGGATGTATCCTCGTTGTTTAAACACCGCTGTTTTCCAAAGAATTCTTCATTCATATTCTTTTGGTTCTTTCTGAATTTAGAGAACCGGTAACGTCATCAGCGTTTTTCGATTTTAGGTTTTGTAATTAATTTTTAATCTTTTCTTCTATGACTGGCCAGATATACATTTTATCAGTGCACTTGCACAATATTCCAGGGACCGAAAACAACAGTTATTTTTTACGAGTTAAATATTTTTTATTCTGAAATAAACAAACCACTTATCTAAATGAATCAAATTTGGTATCATATGAATGAGGACTGAAATAGCTTTTAAACTTCTACTTATATTTTTTTATAATTTAATACTAAAGAAATTCATTTACCCGAATCAAAGTTTGTTCTATGGTAATTCATTTATTCATTTCAGTGATTATAATTAGTACATTAGTATTATTATTATCTTTTATGGTACAACAAACAATAATTATTACAAACAAAGAACATACGAATACAATAACGTCTATATGATTACAAGTATGCATATATAAATTAAAAATATAGAGGAAAATATAAATAAATAGTAACGTTACAAAGTTAATAGAGAAGTAGCTTATATTTATTATAGATAGTCAGATAAAAAAATAAAAAATAGTTATATGCCCAATTTAAGTTTTATTATCAGAGAAATAACTATAAAGAAGTCGCCTATAGTAGTTTTGGTTAAGAGTGTTTCTAATTGTAGCCGGAATAGAATTCCAGATACTTACGGTGTTGACAAGAAACAGTCTTGTAGAGGTTACATAATTAAAACTGGGCACAGTTAAGTTACAAGTACGGACAGATTTGCTAAATACAAGTTTTTCATACAAATATGACGGTGTTTTTACTGACATCAGACGGAAAAGTAAAATGCAACTTCTAGCCTTCTGATAATCAAAAATATTACAGCCTAAAACACGAGACCTCTAAGTAGATATATGTATGGTCAAACCTGGGCAAGCCATAAACATAACGTGTGCGTGATTAAAAGCAATTTCAATTTTATGAACAGATCTAGAATCAAGTTTGTTGTAAACTAACTCTGAGTAGGTTACAAGTGGCAGTATGAGATGGATGGCAAGTTTTCTTCTAATTTGAAGAGGCGTATAGTTCACAAACTGTCTTAAGTTACACAGAATACCATACACTCTACCCACAACAATGAACATACTTTATTGAAATACTTTTCAATATGTGGCTCTCTTCGTTGGGACATATAGTTTTAAAGCTATTTAAGTCCTCTTTCATTTGATACCAAACTTGTTTAATTTATATAAGCAGTTTGTTTATTATCCGGCAAGGACTTTTATTTCGAAAAAAAAATATATATATTTGGCCAAGTTTAACTCGTGAAAAAATTACTGTTATTTTCGGTCCCTTCAATATTTGCATTCGCAAAAGATCTGCGAAAGCGAATGCGAATGTTAAAATTAATGCGGAAGCTCCGCGGTTGCGAACGCGAATACGAATATTCGCAACAACCCTGGTATGAGTATAAATTTTAATTTATTTTGCTTTATTCAACAATTTTTACTGAGCTTGAGTTTTTCTTTATGAAAAATGCTATTTAAAAAATACAATAATTTACACGTGTTAGAAGTTATATTTATTTGCTATTTCGGAGATCAGCACATTTCCTCATCAGAATTCTTAACCGAGTTCACTGGGGCTTGATCTATCAACTATAATAATAATAATATATTGGCGCTTACACACATGTTAGTGTTTGGCCGAGCTTCTCCTCCGATTTGTGGCGTGCGCCTTGATGTTGTCACGCAGAGCGGAGGGACCTACAGTTTTATGCCGACTCCGAACGGCGATTGTATTTTAATGAGTAGCTGTTTTTCATGGCAGAAATACACTCGGAGGTTTGCCATTGCCTGCCGAGGGACGACCGCTGTTAAGAAAAAACCTATTCCTATACTTTTTTGATGTTGCTTTGACCAGTGTTTGAACCCTGGCGTTGCGGAGTGGAAGCGCGAACTGCTTACCACTACACCACAGCGGCCGACTACTATCAACTCCGGCGTTCAAAACCAGCTCAATATATTGCTTTACTAATCATTCTTTCTAACTTTACATAGGTATGTACATATGTATGTACATATACATATGAATGTTTGTATCTTATATTAAATTGCAAGAAACACAGTGGTCATATCAGCATTTCATTACCACCTTTTTATAGATTCCATTCAGCAATTGTCGCTCTAACGCAGTGAGTGGCTTCTGCATACCAATTCGAGGCGGTTACACGACAGACGGTAGTATTATTGACACATACTTGTAATATTTATGCATATTCAAATAAAGCATGAAAGTAAAGGAAAGCGAAAGCAAAAGCAGTAGCTTGGATAATTTCTTTCGATGAAGAAAGTTGTTTTCAAATCAGTCCGATAACGACAATTTAACTATGCGGAACAGTTATTTACGTTGTCGCTTAACCGGCCTTACGATCGCGTACTTGGTATTAAGATCAGCGGCAGAGGGAATCGACGAAAAAGCAAAGGAGAGTGTAATAAACGGCATTAAAGGAGAAGAGTTAACAGCGAATTCGTTTACTTTAGATGGCGAGCCAAAACTTTCAGTAGATTTCGAACAAATACTTCAGAATTTTAACTCCGCTAACAGCGGTTACCTAAGGGTGGCCAATTTCAGCGACGCAGACGGCAAAGGTCGCCATTCCTGTGCACGTCGTTGTCAGAGTAAACAACCGCTTACTTGCTATTACCGCTTGGTGGTGCATCATTACCAGGCCTCGAGCACGGAATGCGTGCGCTGTCTGGAGAACGAAGTGACCTGTCAGAAGCAGCAGTGCATTTACGGCGATGGCGTGTACACACCCATAATGGCCATCAATCAAATGCTGCCAGGACCACCCATCGAGGTGTGCGTGGACGACACGGTGGTGGTTGACGTCATGGACTGCCAATGTTCCGCACGCCGTAAATGGATGGTGCCCCGTTCGTTACACAGTACCCCATACAGCCAGCAGAGGCTTTTCGCTACCAATTCAATGCGGAACGCGCGGGTAGCGTCTGGTATCACAGTCATGTCGGGCTGCAGCGTGCAATGGGAGTTGGGGGCAGCTTTGTAATTCGGCAACCTGTGCTGAGTGATCAACAAGCATACTTGTACGACTTTGATTTACCAGAGCACACACTGTTGATACAGGACTACATTTATGGTAATGATTTCAGTCGTGCGCGAAACTTTCTCATCAACGGCAAGGGTAGAAATCACGCCTCAAATCTATCCGACCGCGATCCACGTCACCGCTACGAACGTTTAGAAGTGTCAAACGGTAATCGCTATCGCTTCCGAGTCATATACAATGGAGTCTTCAACTGTCCTATAGAGTTCTCGGTGGAAAATCATAGAATGCTTATGATTAGTACGGATGGTAACGATATCATACCTGTGCTTGCTGACAGCTTTTTCATAGCCTCCGGTGAGCGTTTCGACTTTGTTCTGCAGGCGAATCAGCAAGAGCGCAGCTACTGGATTAGGGTGCGTGGTTATGAGAACTGCGCCAAAGAGAATCTTTATCAAGGAGCTATACTGACTTATAAAAGTGCTACCAGTCGGTCCTTGCCACAGGAGCCCATAGCCAAAACTTCATTTTGTGATGACGACAAAGAGGAGTACTTCGTCGTGGGTGACTATGCGCATCAGGGGCGAAAAACTGTATCATTTAAAAAGAGCGCATGCGGCAGAACCCATTTTAAAGCAACCAATGTTGCAACCGTCGGCTTGACTTCTCTGGAACCAGTGCCATGGTCACGTGATACCGAATTTCTCACGTACTACTCAATACTTGGTTCCCGAGTATCATCCGGAAAATCGGATGTGGCCTATCAAATTGATAACATCACTTTTAGAGCGTCGAAAATTTCGCTTTTGCAAACGAATGGACTCTTCAACGAAAACGGTGTATTTTGCAATCGTTCTTTGTTGGTGGAAAAGGGGCAAAATTGTGAAATAAAAAATTGCATTTGCACCAATGTGTTACGACTACCAGCTTACCGTACCATTGAAATTGTTTTGGTCAACAACAACAATGAACCACATCCGGTGCACTTGCATGGCTACACATTCCGTCTAGTGGGCCAAAATATTTTGGGAAATGTAGTGGACTGGAAGCAGGTGAGGTTTTAGTGATATTTATGTGAAAGCATTAATGTAAAGTGAAATCTCGTACGAATGCAGATACGGGATCTTGACAGACGTGGTCTTCTACAGCGCTCAACTGATGATTATCCCATACAAAAGGATACTGTCCAAGTGCCACCAGTGGGCTATGCGATCGTGCGTTTCTACAGCAGTAATCCTGGGTATTGGATGTATCACAGTTCCTTGGACCCTCAGTCAGTAAGTGGTATGATTGGCATCTTCAAAATTGGCGAGGACCACCAGATAAAAGAAGTGCCTACTCGTCTACGGTGCTAATATTACTTGTATTCATTTTACTTTTGTCGATGAGTTCCCATTTTATATGTTTGTAGCATGTATGCACATTTATTGATTTTCATAAAATTAATGAAAACATGCATAACGGTAAGGGGATATCGCGTTAATTGTAAATAGGAAACACCTTTCCAGGAAGCATGCAGGCAAGCACTTTTTCCAGTCCTTGTTGGGTAAGTCTTTTAGAATGGCTTCACTTAAGACAGCCTACCTAAATTATCTTCCGGTTATGCATATACAAATTGGCAAAAATGATCATGAAGCGCGTTGTAGGATATGCGGAAATTCGCTAATGGTGGTTAAGCAAACATTCAAGATCACATTAAAGGCGCCGCTTTTTCCAAGTTACGTCACCGTCAAGACAAATTTGTTCTTTTATAATTAAAAATTCAGAACTTGAGCGTTTCATCATCATCAATCATTCAGCTCTACGGATTTTACCACAATATCAGAATCAAAGCAACTTTACTTATAAGGAATGTATTGGCGCCATATTCACTTGTATCTTCGTTTTTGATTTGGATGTTAAGTCGATGGATTCAGGATTATGGCAGCCGTAATCTAGGTATGTTAAATTAAAATACATCCCCGGTGCTTTTCCAGCACGTCGAGATTTATTTTTATTGATGACATGTACTTACATGTTAGAATTTTTAGCAATTTCCAATCTGGAAAAAATGTGGTAGCAATTTAGAATCTGGAAAAAATGTGGTAGATTTCAAAAATATGTGGTAGATCTCTAGGTTTGGATCTAACTTTGTACAAAAATTTAAAAAAATTCTGCAAGGTTTCACCTAAATTGCAAACCTTTTAATTAGACTCTAAAAAAATCCATTTTAGTATAATAAAGTGCAAGATTGAAGTTGCTAAAAATTGCTTTGAATTTTGGCATTTTTTTTCCTTGACAGTGTAAAGCAGTTCCTTCCATATCAAGATATTTTTCGAACATATTCTAAGAAATGTCTGCAACCTTTGGCAGTGCTGTCAGCTTTTCCTTTTATCACATCACGAAGTAGCGAACAAATGTGGAACGTTCCAGAAACAGCTAATTGGGATTTGCCGATTTTGACAATTCTCAAGTAAAGTAAACAACGCCTCAGAAACTTTAGATGCACTTAAATTTGCTAATACTTTCACAAAAAACGCTGTTTTTTAACAGGGGGGGGGGGGGGGCCGGGTCTCTCCCCTCAAACTTCCAAATTTTTGCCTAGATATATAAATATATTACCACGAAATGCTTGCTTGATCATTTGTAATTGTTAGTTTACCTTGCAAAATTGCGGAAGAATATTACAGAGTATGCGGAAAAAAGTTTATTTTTTACATTTTTTTATTTTGAATAACGTCTGGTCAGGCTATTTGGTTTACTATAGAAGTATGTAGAGCTATGAGTTTAAAAAATACATCAGGGTTTAGCTGCGATATTCGCTTTTTACCACTATGTTTTGTACATTTCCCAGTACTGCAAAGCTTTTGACTGCCATTCTACTGGGAGTGGCAATTCGGTGTTGGATTTGTGGTGGGAGAGAGACCGGCGTTCAGTCTAGTGGACGAAAATCTAGCCACAATTCGCATCAAAACGAGATTCTTCAACTTCTCATTCATATGTGCATCCAGGGCTCTCTTAGCTTAGAGCGTACATATTAGCTAAGGGTAATCGACTTCGCCGGGCCGGAAACTTGGCAGTATGTATTACTGGGTTCTAGCATAAAAAGATCCTTCAAGCTACATGGGTTTCTTCAGATCGAAAAACGAAAAACCAAATCGAGCATGTTGCGATAGACGGAAGGCATTCTTCCAGTGTTTAAGAGGGCCTGTCAGCTCAGCTATTTAATTACGATGGCAAGGAGGTAATAAGGTGCATGCGCGACGACTTGAATTCAAGTGCGCTCTGCCCAATCCACAAGAAAGGCGACCCCGCCATGCATGCCAACTACCGCGGGATCAACCTTTTAAGCATAGGTTGCAAGGTTTTATCGAATGTGTTGTCTACCATAGACCAGGTATTCACAATACGCCAAATCTTGGATAAGACCCGCAAGAAAAGGATCGGCACTCACCACCTATATGTCGACTTTAAAGCCGCTTTCACCAGCACTAAAAGGAGTTTCCTATATCCCCTCAAAGCTCATACGGCTGTGAAAAATGACGTTGAGCAATACCACCAGCTCTGCTCTGTTGCCATTCGCCACCAGACGGGGTTTCAGACAGGGCGACCCTCTTTCATGTGACTTCTTTAATCTGATGTTGGAGAAGATAATAAGATCTGCAGAACTGAACCGCTCAGAAACAATTTACTACAAGAGCGTACAATTGCTGGCTTATGCCGATGACATCAACATCATCGGTAAGAAAAACCGCGAAGCCTGTCCTGGCTTTTCCAAGTTGGACAAGGAAGCAAAGCGAATGGGCCTGGTGGTAAACGAGGACAAGACGAGTACCTCCTGTCATCAATCAAACAATCAGCACATTCGCGCCTTGGCACCCACGTCACTTTTGACAGTTATAACTTCGAGAAAGTAGACAATTTCGTTTACTTGGGAACCAGCATTAGCACCGATAATAATGTCAGCATTGAAATCCAACGTAGAAGCACTCTTGCCAACAAGTACTACTTTGGACTGAGTAGGCAATTCAGGATTAAAGTCCTCTCTCGACGGACGAAAACCACGCTCGAGGAGTGCAATAGGGTATAGTCATTGCGCTGGGTATGCAGTTACACNGTAGGCAATTCAGGAGTAAAGTCCTCTCTCGACGGACGAAAACCACGCTCGAGGAGTGCAATAGGGTATAGTCATTGCGCTGGGTATGCAGTTACACTTCATGGCTATACTCAATCCCGACTCTTGCATCC
>NW_016159436.1:28576-28866 GCF_001687245.7 Rhagoletis zephyria | reverse complement strand
ACTGAAGTCTGCAGCGTCTGTTCACCAGTAGGTGCGGCTGCAAGCGGGTGTCTGCTTGGAGCAAGCGGCTCGCTATATAAACGTGTATTTGGTTGCGAAACCACCCCCGTCCCAGCCATGGGTTGTGCGCTGGGCTTGGGATCCGCCAATTCCTGTGAAGAAGCAAGGCAAAGCCTCGGATGAGACCCCCCCCCCTTATGATGACGACCACGGCAAACGTTTAAAGGACTACGATTTGAGGGCATGCACCTGGAATGGTCGGACCCTTAATGGTAAGGTGCCTCTGCCCG
>NW_016159436.1:27351-28338 GCF_001687245.7 Rhagoletis zephyria | reverse complement strand
TCTCTTCTATGAGCGCTTGGAGCGCACATACGAGCGCTGCCCCCGTCATGATATCAAAAATCGTGCTTGGCGACTTCAATGCCAGGGTGGGTAAGGAGGGGATCTTTGGAACCACCGTCGGAAAGTTCAGCCTCCACGACGAAACATCCGACAACGGATTGAAGCTGATCGACTTCGCCGGGGCCCGAAACATGGTAGTATGCAGTACTAGGTTCAGCATAAAAAGATCCATCAAGCTACGTAGCTGTCTCCGGATCGAAAAACGAGAAACTAAATCGATCATGTTGTGATAGACGGAAGGCACGCTTCCAGTGTTTTAGACGTACGCACACTCCGAGGCCCAAACATCGACTCCGACCAGTATCTTATTGCAGCTAAGATAAGCACCCGCCTCTGTGCAGCAAAAAATGTGCGCCCAAATATGCAAGGAAAACTTAACGTCGAAAAGCTGCAATCACAACAGACAGCCAGCGCTTTCGCTACTTGACTCTCACACCTGCTCTGCTGAGAGCACTGTTCAACAAACCGACATATGCGATCAGTGGAACCACATTTCCCGCTCATTAAGTACCGCCGCCGAAGAAGTAGTCGGATTTCAGCGAGCCCGAAAGAACAACTGGTACGATGAGGAGTGTCAGGAAGCTGCAGAGAAAAAAGATGCCGCCTACAGGGCCACGCTACGATCGGGCGCAACGCGCGCTATGTGGGACCGCTATGGAGATCTGAAGAGGGAAGCGAGACGTATTTGCCGCAACAAGAAGAGAGAGGCAGAAATACGTGAGTGCGAAGAGCTTGAAATGCTGGCCGACAGGAGGAATGCCCGAAAATTTTACCAGAGAGTTAGGCGACTTACGGAAGGTTTAAAGACCGGGGCGCACTCCTGTAAGAACAATAATGGCGACCTAGTAACTGATGTCCAGAGCGTACTTAAATTATGGAGGGAACACTTTTCCGCCCTACTAAATGGTAGCAGCACGGAAAGTTGTG
>NW_016159436.1:25120-27298 GCF_001687245.7 Rhagoletis zephyria | reverse complement strand
TTACGGAAGGTTTAAAGACCGGGGCGCACTTCTGTAAGAACAATAATGGCGACGTAGTAACTGATGTCCAGAGCGTTCTAAAATTATGGAGGGAACACTTTTCCGCCCTGCTAAATGGTAGCAGCACGGAAAGTTGCGGAGAAGAAGAACCCGAGCCCGCAGTCGATGATGACGGAGTCGACGTTCCACCGCCTGACTATGACGAGGTACGTATAGCAATAACGCGGCTGAAAAACAACAANGCCCTACTAAATGGTAGCAGCACGGAAAGTTGCGGAGAAGAAGAACCCGAGCCCGCAGTCGATGATGACGGAGTCGAAGTTCTACCGCCTGACTATGACGAGGTACGTATAGCAATAACGCGGCTCAAAGACAACAAAGCCGCTGGAGCTGACAGCCTGCCAGCTGAGCTATTCAAGTACGGCGGCGAGGAGTTGATAAGGTGCATGCATCAACTCTTGTGCAGAATATGGTCAGATGAACGCATGCCCGACGACTGGAATTTAAGTGTGCTCTGCCCAATCCACAAGAAAGGTGACCCCGCCATTCGCGCCAACTACCGCGGGATCAGCCTTCTAAGCATAGGTTACAAGGTCTTATCGAGCGTATTGTGTGAAAGACTGAAGCCCACCGTCAATGAACTGATTGGGCCTTATCAGTGTGGCTTTAGACCTGGCAAATCCACCATAGACCAGGTATTCACAATACGCCAAATCTTGGAAAAGACCCGCGAGAAAAGGATCGACACTCACCACCTATTTGTCGACTTTAAAGCCGCTTTTGACAGCACAAAAAGGAGTTGCCTATACGCCGCTATGTCTGAATTTGGCATCCCCTAAAACTCATACGGCTGTCATGCTGACATTATTATCGGTGTTAATGCTGGTTCCCAAGTAAACCCATTCGTTTTGCTTCCCTATCCAACTTGGAAAAGGCAGAACAGACTTCGCGGTTTTTGTTACCGATGATGTCGATGTCATCGGCATAAGCCAGCAATTGCACGCTCTTGTAGTAAATTGTTGCTGAGCGGTTCAATTCTGCAGCTCTTATTATCTTCTCCAACATCAGATTAAAGAAGTCACATGAAAGGGAATCGCCCTGTCTGAAACCCCGTTTTGTGGCGAACGGCTCGGAGAGGTCTTTTCCAATTCTGACGGAGCTGGTGGTATTGTTCAATTTCATTTTACTCAGCCGTATGAGTTTTAGGGGATGCCAAATTCAGACATAGCGGCGTATAGGCAACTCCTTTTTGTGCTGTCAAAAGCGGCTTTAAAGTCGACAAATAGGTGGTGAGTGTCGATCCTTTTCTCGCGGGTCTTTTCCAAGATTTGGCGTATTGTGAATACCTGCTCTATGGTGGATTTGCCAGGTCTAAAGCCACACTGATAAGGCCCAATCAGTTCATTGACTTTGGGCTTCAGTCTTTCACACAATACGCTCGATAAGACCTTGCAACCTATGCTTAGAAGGCAGATCCCGCGGTAGTTGGCGCGAATGGCGGGGTAACCTTTCTTGTGGAATGGGCAGAGCACACTTAAATTCCAGTCGTCGGGCATGCGTTCATCTGACCATATTCTGCACAAGAGTTGATGCATGCACCTTATCAACTCCTCACCGCCGTACTTGAATAGCTCAGCTGGCAGGCTGTCAGCTCCAGCGGCTTTGTTGTCTTTGAGCCGCGTTATTGCTATACGTACCTCGTCATAGTCAGGCGGTAGAACTTCGACTCCGTCATCATCGACTGCGGGCTCGGGTTCTTCTTCTCCGCAACTTTCCGTGCTGCTACCATTTAGCAGGGCGGAAAAGTGTTCCCTCCATAATTTTAGAACGCTCTGGACATCAGTTACTACGTCGCCATTATTGTTCTTACAGAAGTGCGCCCCGGTCTTTAAACCTTCCGTAAGTCGCCTAACTCTCTGGTGAAATTTTCGGGCATTCCTCCTGTCGGCCAGCATTTCAAGCTCTTCCCACTCACGTATTTCGGCCTCTCTCTTCTTGTTGCGGCAAATACGCTTCCCTCTTCAGATCTCCATAGCGGTCCCACATAGCGCGCGTTGCGCCCGATCGTAGCGTGGCCCTGTAGGCGGCATCTTTTTTCTTTGCAGCTTCCTGACACTCGTCATCGTACCAGTTGTTCTTTCGGGCTCGCTGAAATCCGACTACTTCTTCGGCGGCGGT
>NW_016159436.1:14671-25095 GCF_001687245.7 Rhagoletis zephyria | reverse complement strand
AAATCCAACGCAGAATCGCTCTTGCCAACAAGTACTGCTTTGGACTGAGTAGGCAATTCAGGAGTAAAGTCCTCTCTCGACGAACGAAAACCTCACTATAAGTCACTCATCATGCCCATGCTGGCATATGGCGAATTAAAATACAGCGGCTCAACTGGCTTGACCATGTCGTTCGAACGTACACCGACGCCCCAGCTCTGAAAGTATTCTTGCTTCACTTGGCATTTCCAATTGGCGTCAGTTGGCCAAAATCGCTTTGGCGGTTACAGCGCCAAATAAGAAGAAAAGAATAGATCTATAAACAATTTAAATCGACGAATAGTTTTATACAGTTACAACAGTTAGTTACAACATATTTACCTCTATTGGTTACAATAATTTTAAGCTATAATAAAAAAATTTTTAGTAAGTAAGTTATTGGTTTTGATTGTTTTTTTTGTAGATGCTCAAAAAAGTGGCAGATCTACCACAATGTGGTAGAAGTCCGATCGCTGGCAATAATATTTCTCATAAAAGGGAATGAAATTAAGGGGCAGGGTCTTGGAATTTCAAAAAAAATCGATGGACACCCTAATGTAAATGAACTTCTTTCAACTACAACTCGAGCTTTTTTCGACACAGCGTGAGTTATTTGAGCAGGTATGCACACGCTAAAGTATTCTTAATTGCATATAAATTTAATTACCTACTGCCTTTTGTTTTGTTACTAAAGAAGTAATTTTAACTTTACGTAAAAAAGTAAGTTTCATATCCATTTATTGATTTTTTAATACATGGTGGAGTTAACTGTTTGAAAAATAATAAGTCTCTAAATCCCAGGCTAATCACGAGGTCATAGCATTGTAATAACGACATCTCGAAAATCCCGGGATCGTAAAGATCGAAAAAATTTACATTCCTAGTATGCTTGCATGAATGCGTGGGTTCATAATTTCAACGTACCGTTTATACTTTGGAGTGAGACGCCTAACAAAATCGATTAAACAAACTCGGCTACTTTTCAGGTACATACTATGTACATATGTATGTATGTGCATATATGTAGGTATACCGCGTAATGTTCAAGTATACATCCATATTTTATGTACATACGTACTATGTATATGCATATGTGCCTACTTGTGTGCGTAACTTACATGCATATAAATCATTAATATTACACAACACTTCACTTATGTATGTATGTACATCAGCCACATTATGTAGAATGAAAATAGATCAATCACTTACAAAAACTTTAAAATGTTTGGAATTTGCAGAAACAGAAAACTTCATTTTGCTGAATTTTCGTTATCCTTGCGAATTTTTTTGGTAAACTTTTTGCAAACACTTCTTGTAAATTTCGAAATCTTATATAATTTCTGACTCAACGACATATTGTCTGGCCATTCGTAGGCCGCACTTGTAACGAAACTTGCGGCAGTCTGCCAATTAGACTTTTGCAGCAATACACTCAGATGTAAGCAATGTTGCCTTCTCTTGGCTAGCGTTCTAGATATTTCCAAAAATTGTTTTATGATAACTTTAGTGCTTCTTTAATATGTTTTTCTTATTACTTTTCCTTTGGTATTCAAACTGAATAATTCCACAAGACTGGTAAATAACGCCAGTTTAATGCTCGAGACACACGCGCTTGCCTTTACGCTCACAGCGCGACTATTGTTTTGGGTGTTGCCCTTAGCGTATCCTAGCAATTGGCTAATTCGAGGTGCCGTTGTATTGCATTACCATTGCCATTGTGGCCATTGTTATTGGCTAGTTGTTGTCATGACGCCGTTTGGTAATAACAAATACGACTTTCGTCCAATTTTTCCAAGGTGTGGCTGAGAAAATGGCAGCCGTCATCGTTCTTTATGGCTAGGCGTGAACGAAAATAAAGAAATTTCGAAAAAACTGAAATATTTAGTAGATGTACCTATTTGCATACAAAGAACTCTCAAGAACGAATATTTAAAAACTAAAAAATGCTAGTTTATGTTTGATCTCTTCACAAAGAAACACCATTACCCGGAAACACAGAAATATTTATTTATGGTATATTATGAAAATGTAAGGAAACCACTAAATTTTACGACGTCAAATAGTAGCTCAATCAGTCATACATCCACGAAAATAGTGTCATCGTCACAGCGGGCAGTTTTTTGATAATTGCAGAAAGTCCAAGGTTTTATATGTCTCGTAACATCCAACTAAGTAAGTGGTTCATTAAACTCTAGACATGTCTGCTTTCGTGTTTTAAGTAAAACAGCACTAGTAGTATTCAAAGGGCAAATGGAGTGCGGGCTGTATGAATGGCATTTCGTTTCACGGTTTCACGGACCAAAGATCGGTTGTTGTTGAATTTACCTCTAGTACCAAGTTCAAGAGTAGGTACAAAAGGGCTGTCCCATAACAGGTTTTCATCATATTTCCTAGTCTTTTCAGAATTAAGAATATTTATGCATTTTCAATGAATTTATGGGGAACATAAAAACCTAGAGGAGCCGCACATAAGGATAAGGTGACTAATTACATCCCTTTATTATAAAACAATGTAACATACAAATTTTGACTTTTAACGCAATGCAGTAGCTTAAGCAGAAGCCTAAAGTTGGGATTTCTATTGTGCGTGGAATTAAAAAAATTTTTGTTTGGAGAGGTGATAAAATAATTTCGCTTGTCACTTTATTCTTTTTAATAAATAACAGTTGTGTCAACATCAATAGTGAGGCGTCAGTTAATTACTTTATTTAGCGATTTTTGGTAATAATATAGTTGTTTGTAAAATGGTTATAAAACTTATATTATGAAATACCATTTTTTATTTAAAAAATTTTGAAATTTTTATATTAACTAGAGTTATAAAATAGGTTCCAAAGAGTAGAGCGACCTCTATTCAATACTTCGTAAGTGCAACAAATAGCCAATGTAAAAATACTATGAACTCGTTAACCCGTTTTCCCCTCCATTAAATAGAGCAACTTTTTTTAAGTCGCATACTGGGACGAATCGAGAATTTAGGACTACAAATATCTTTAATTCATATGTATTTGGCTGATTTCAATGAAACTTATAAATATGGAGTAAACATTTTTGTCATGCTGTATTCTCGATTCGTCCCTATGTGCGCCGCACAGTGGGAAAATAAATAATTTTGCGTCAAACTGTCCGTATACTCCTTAAACCTTAACCGATTTCGGAAATTTTAATGTTCTCTATTAATTCTACTTTGAGGTAATGCTGCACCTTTTTTGGCTAGGATTTTAGGAGTAGGCAGATTTTTAATGATTTAATGAGAAAACAAATTCCAGCGCTTGGGTCCCTAGCGTGAACTTCCATAGGAATAACAACATTTTAGATTTCCAGCTTCTAGTATAGTGGGAGGGGCATTTCGCCGACCATTCTTAAAATTTCTTCATTTCTTAGAAAAAGGACATAAGCACATTCATATATCATAGTACTATGAATAATGAAGCATAAGATGAATGTATGTATGTATGTAGCACTTTCGCCAATATCGGAGCACGTTTCCTACTTTTTGACAAATTTTGTATGTTTTCGTAAATTTTACAAAAACCCAACACCCGATGGATTCAGAAATAAATATTTGGCTCTTAAACTTTTTCCAAGGGTTTGACTGACATTCTCCAAATTGTGGTGTGCGTAAATGCAGTGATCTACATAGAGCTGGAAAACTATCGATGGCACTATCGATAGTATCGATGTTTTTATTTGACTATCGAAAACATCGATGGTTTTGTAAGCACTATCGATAGTTTTCACTCATACATACATTATTCAGTAAAACGATGTTTCCACGGAGGGTGATTCGCTCTTCCATTCGGAATTCGCTCTCTCATTCGTTTGCATTTTCTGCGGCTTTGGGTTTTTTTTGGACGAGCTATAAAATATAGTTACTTTGAAGTAATTATGAAATAAACAGTTCGGTATTATTATTGGAAATCTGCTGAAGAGAAACAGAGTCCGATTGAAAAATATTGAAAAGTTGTTTTTTTTCCCCCATAAAAAATACGTGTAAAACTTTGAGGGCTTTGAGCGACCTCTAAATGTTTTTTGATTTCAAAATAAAAAAATTGTGGGAAATTCTTTCGGTATAGAACAATAAAATTTCCGACTTTACTTTTTCACATGCATTTTTGGACCACCCTGCAGTAGCACCGCTTTTGAAAAAAAGGCGCTCAAAGAGCACCGAGGTACCAACTAAATTACAGTATTTTTTCGAAAGTCCGTAAAGTTTTGGACAAACTGTTTTCATTTCCTCACGGTTGAAGCGAAGCCGAAGATGAAGATGAAGCCGAAGACGAAGACGAAAAACAGTGCAGTAGTAAATATATGAGAGTTATCACAGTGCAAGCGAAGACGTTGCCACCTTGAAACTGTGCGGTACTGTTTTCAAAGGCAAATCGCTTGCTGTGATGAGTTGTTTACATTTTATTTAATTGTTTGCAATTGTAAAAAAGCGCGTTTTTTCAAGAAATGCCAGAAATTTTGACAAACTGTAATTCTTGTATATTCGAAAAATATCTGTCCGTCTTGCCCTAACTCATAACACAAGTGGCGGAATTCTCCAAAAGGTTTCTTACACAAATTTATTTCATGAATTGTTGTTTTTTCTTTAGTTTTTTAATTTTATCGGCCAAAAAAGTTTTATTTAGAAGGAAATCTTCATATCATTCATCTTCAACGCAAGTAATTCGTCTTCGTCTTCATCTTCGGCTTCGCTTCCACTCTGTCTGCAACCTTAGAGTAAAACTCCACAACAAGCTTTTCAGGCGTTACGCGCTTTTCAGGCTTTCAGCTACACAATTCAGTTTTTAGTTTTGTAGCCTTTACAATGGGCTGTTTGAAATTTTAGACATTCATCATTTTACAATTAATCGATTATTAATCGATAAATGATTAATCGCTGTCAACCCTACACACAAAGGCACTCCGCACATTACGCGCCTAATCATAGTAAAGCACGATGCAGGGAGACAGAGGTGGCGCAGTCAGCAGTACTGCCACTTGTTCTTGGCGAATTTGACAGAATCAGCTGTTCGTGTGACGTCATTTTAGCAAACTGTTTGTATGTATGCAGAGATGTTTATATGTATGTAAATATGGCGACCTCCATGGTTTGACAGTTAACACTCTTTCTCTCCTCCATCTCCAATTATTCTTTCCTATTCGTTGCTATCTTGACGTCATCACCCGCAGGAATGCGAAATCTTGTATTCTATCATTCTTGATAGTAAAGTAATCGTTTCGTCATGCGAAAAGGAATGTAAGACAACTCGATTTCTGCACACTTGCGCGTGCTACATAAGCCCTGGTGGCACAAANAATCTTGTATTCTATCATTCTTGATAGTAAAGTAATCGTTTCGTCATGCGGAAAGGAATGTAAGACAACTCGATTTCTGCACACTTGCGCGTGCTACATAAGCCCTGGTGGCACAAACGTTCCACATTTTCTGGCCGTGCGAATATTTCTGCAATAAAATTTTGTTTAACCGGTTGTGGTTTAATACAATTGGCACGAGTTTTAGCACAAAATAATTAACTTTTAATTATTTCCTCTTGAGATGACAAATAATTTTTATTTCCAACACAAAAAAGTAAACAAATGTCGTTTTCAAAACGGCTAGCGCCTTACAATGTTGGGCGCTTCGATTCATGAAGCGTTTATGATTAGTCGAAAACATGATTATGAATCGTAATATACAGAGCTTCATTGAAATACATTTGTCCGGCATAAAAGCTTAATACTTTAGTATGCCGGAACGATTACACTACTATGACTAAGCGCTTAATGTGCGGAGTGCCAAAGATTCACTTTCTCATGGAATATCCTAATCAAATTTGACATGTTTTTGTATACGAACCTAAGCATTTAATTTCATGTGAACACACATATTTTCTTACTTAGTATTATTATTGAAAAACTGCATCATTAGTAGCTGATAAAAGGCAAATAAGTCATCTAGCCATTAAGATTATATAGGAACGGGTACTTGATATTTTCAGAGCGAAACCCAGTCTGAGGAACAGATTCGATAGTACGGGTGCAATTTTAAAGTTAAATTAACCATAACCGTATAAAACAACTGTTGAAACAGACCTTATAGCCAACACTGTCTCCGATTAGTGGTGCTACACCATAACGCCATAGCTATAACCATAGCCATAGACATCAATTTAATTTTGGTTTTTCGCCATAATAGTAGAGCCCACGATGCTAAATCGGGATTTACTCGAGCGTCATTTTGCCATGTTGGATTTTGAGTGCAATGGGGTATAGTCGTTGCGCTGGGTATGCAGTTACAGTTGCATAGCTATACTCAATCCCGACTCTTGCGTCCTCGTTCGCGCACTCTGGGTAACGTGAGCAATCCATGTGCGAGATGCGGTAACCAATCCGAGTGGAGCCTTGGGTCACGGCAGAAAGAGAGGGAGCTTCGGTGGGGCCACTCCGACTTATTCGGTTTGAGGGCTCACTCAAGTCTGCAGCGTCTGTTCACCCGTAGGTGCGGGTGTCTGTTGGAGCAAGCGGCTCGCTACATAAACGTGTATTTGGTTGCGAAACCACCCCCGTCCCAGCAATGGGTTGTGCGCTGGGCTTGGGACCCGCCACGTAAAAACAACTTCCAGTGAAGAAGCAAGGCAAAGCCTCGGATGAAACCCAAGCAAATGATGACGACCACGGCAAACGTTTAAAGGACTACGATTTGAGGGCATGCACCTGGAATGTCCGGACCCTTAATGGGGAAGGTGCCTCTGCCCGGCTGGTTGATGTCCTCGTAAGGACAAAAGCTGACATCACCGCCATCCAAGAAATGCGTTGGACGGGGCAAGGCAAACAATGTCTGGGGCCTTGCGACGTCTACTACAGCTGCCATGTAAAGGAGCGCAAATTCGGAGTTGGATTTGTGGTGGGAGAGAGACTCCGTCGCCGAGTACGGTCGTTCACCCCGGTGGAGCGTTTAGCCCCAATCCGCATCAAACCGAGATTCTTCAACAACATCTCGCTCATCTGCGCCCATGCCCCGACGGAAGAGAAGGATGAGGCATCCAAGGATCTCTTCTATGAGCGCTTGGAGCGCACGTACGAGCGCTGCCCCCGTCATGATATCAAAATCGTGCTTGGCGACTTCAACGCCGGGGTGAGCAAGGAACGGATCTTTGGAACCACCGTCGGAAAATTCAGCCTCCACGACGAAACGTCCGACAACGGATTGAGGCTGATCGACTTCGCCGGGGCCCGAAACATGGTAGTATGCAGTACTAGGTTCAAGCATAAAAAGATCCATCAAGCTACCTGGCTGTCTCCGGATCGAAAAACGAGAAACCAAATCGATCATGTTGTGATAGACGGAAGGCACGCTTCCAGTGTTTTAGACGTACGCACACTCCGAGGCCCAAACATCGGCTCGGACCACTATCTTGTTGCAGCCAAGATACCCGCCTCTGTACAGCAAACAATGTGCGCCCAAATATGCAAGGAATGCTTAACGTCGAAAAGCTGCAATCACAACAGACAGCCAATGCATTCGCTACACGACTCTCACACCTGGCTATGCTGAGAGCACTCTTCAACAAAGCGACATATGCGAGCAGTGGAACCACATTTCTCGCTCATTAAGTACCATTAAGAAGTAGCCGGATTTCAGCGAGCCTGAAAGAACGACTGGTTCGATGAGGAGTGTCAGGAAGCTGCAGAGAAAAAAGATGACGCCTACAGGGCCACGCTGCGATCGGGCGCAGCGCGCGCTATATGGGACCACTATAAGGATCTGAAGAGGGAAGCGAGACGTATTTGCCGTAATAAGCAGAGAGAGGCCGAAATACGTGAGTGCGAAGAGCTTGGAATGCTGGCCGAGAGGAAAAATGCCCGAAAATTTTACCAGAGAGGCGACTAACGGAGGGTTTAAAGACCGGGGCGTACTCCCGTAAGAACAATAATGGCGACCTAGTAACTGATGTCCAGAGCGTACTTAAATTATGGAGGAAACACTTTTCCGCCCTACTAAATGGTAGCAGCACGGAAAGTTGTGGAGAAGAAGAAATGCATGCCCGACGACTGGAATTTAAGTGTGCTCTGCCCGATCCACAAGAAAGGTGAGCGCGCCATTCGCGCCAACTACCGCGGGATCAGCCTTCTAAGCATAGGTTACAAGGTCTTATCGAGCGTATTGTGTGAAAGACTGAAGCCCATCGTCAATGAACTGATTGGGCCTTATCAGTGTAGCAGTAGACCTGGCGAATACACCATAGACCAGGTATTCACAATACGCAAAATCTTGGAAAAGACCCGCGATAAAAGGATCGACACTCACCACCTATTTGTCGACTTTAAAGCCGCTTTTGACAGCACTAAACGGAGTTGCCTATACGCCGCTATGTCTGAATTTGGCATTCCCTCAAAACTCATACGGCTGTGTAAAATGACGTTGAGCAATACCACCAGCTCCGTCAGAATTGGGAAAGACCTCTCCGAGCCGTTCGCCGCAAAACGGGGTTTCGGACAGGGCGACTCCTTTTAATGTGACTTCTTTAATCTGATGTTGGAGAAGATAATAAAAGCTGCAGAACTGAACCGCTCAGGAACAATTTACTACAAGAGCGTGCAATTGCTGGCTTATGCCGATGACATCGACATCATCGGTAACAAAAACCGCGAAGTCTGTTCTGCCTTTTCCAAGTTGGATAGGGAAGCAAAGCGAATGGGTCTGGTGGTAAACGAGGACAAGACGAATTATCTCCTGTCACCAAACAAACAGTCAGCACATTTGCGCCTTGGCACCCACGTCACTGTTGACAGTTACAATTTCGGGAAAGTAGAGAATTTCGTTTACTTGGGAACCAGTATTAACACCGATAATAATGTCAGTATGGAAATCCAACGCAGAATCACTATTGCCAACAAGTGCTACTTTGGACTGAGTAGGCAATTTAGGAGGAAAGTTCTCTCTCGACGTACGAAAACCACGCTCTATAAGTCACTCATCATGCCCGTGCTGGTATATGGCGCAGAAGCATGGACAATGACAACATCCGATGAGGCGGCTCTTGGAGTGTTCGAGAGAAAGATTTTGCGGAAGATTTACATGCCTTTACGCGTTGGCGACGGCCAGTACCGCAGACGATGGAACGATGAGCTGTATGAGCTTTACAACGATATAGACATAGTGCAGCGAGTTAAAATACAGCGGCTCCGCTGGCTTGGTCATGTCGTTCCAATGGACACCGACGCTCCATCTCTGAAAGTATTAAACTCGGAACTCGCTGTTGGTAGCAGAGGAAGAGGGAGGCCCCCACTGCGATGGAGAGATTTTGTGGAGAAGGACTTGGCTTCACTTGGCGTCAGTTGGCACAGGGGAGAAACGACTGGCGTGCTTTGCTGAACTCGGTCAAAATCGCTTAGGCGGTTACAGCGCCAAAGAAGAAGAAGGATTTTGAAGAGGAAAGAAAAAATGTGATATGATGTTTTCCTTCCAGCGGTAGCTGAAGGATCTACAGGCTTCCAAAAATTAAAAAAAAACACATTTACATGGATTTATTCGGGTGCGTCAGATATTAAAACAGAAGGTTCATCTCGATGCCCTGAGATGCACAGCCGCAAGAATTGCAGAATTGCTTTTTTTCCTATAAAAAAAAAAATAACATCATATTTTAGCAATTCTGCTCTCATTTTCAATAAAAGTTGTTATGTTTAACTTTTGGACTGTTTTAATCAAAACTATCGATAGTACTAACGATAGTGTCGACATTTTCGATAGTATCGATACTATCGCTGGTTGTGACTATCGTCTATAGAAACTATCGATGGCCACGACCAATATTTTGCAATATAAGGAATTTAATTTTTCAAAGACCTGAACTTTGACCCCTTATCGCACCTGTAATATAAGTTTGCGCAAAAAAGTTATATACCATTTAAATAAGAGCAAAAGGAGGATTACGTCTATATTTTTAGGTTTTTAGTTATTTACATACAATAATTAAATATAATACAAGTTGATTTTGCCGTAAAGTGTTATGATCTGCTGTTGAGTTCTAAGAATTTAGTGATAGTGGAAGAAGTTCTGCGCAAATATACTACGATTTACCCATTTTCCGCGTCTTCCATGTCTGTCGACACCGAATTTGTTGACTACGAAAAATCAGCAGTCTATTGTTATGACATCTATAATTGATGATAGTAAATATGGTTACGGTTATGGCTATGGCGTTATGATATGTCACCACTAATTGAGCCTTTAGGGCCATGGAGACCGCTTATATTTTATGGGCTGCCAATATGTGTCAGCGCTTATTGCTTGCGATCTGGTACTTTGCAACCAATTTTTTAATTTGAAAGAAATTGTGCTTGTGGTAACATTGATGAATTTTTGATATAACATCGAAATAAGAAGCTGTTCCCATCGTTCAGCAAGTTTTTTT
>NW_016159436.1:8339-14646 GCF_001687245.7 Rhagoletis zephyria | reverse complement strand
GGACACCGACGCTCCATCTCTGAAAGTATTAAACTCGGAACTCGCTGTTGGTAGCAGAGGAAGAGGGAGGCCCCCACTGCGATGGAGAGATTTTGTGGAGAAGGACTTGGCTTCACTTGGCGTCAGTTGGCACAGGGGAGAAACGACTGGCGTGCTTTGCTGAACTCGGTCAAAATCGCTTAGGCGGTTACAGCGCCAAAGAAGAAGAAGGATTTTGAAGAGGAAAGAAAAAATGTGATATGATGTTTTCCTTCCAGCGGTAGCTGAAGGATCTACAGGCTTCCAAAAATTAAAAAAAAACACATTTACATGGATTTATTCGGGTGCGTCAGATATTAAAACAGAAGGTTCATCTCGATGCCCTGAGATGCACAGCCGCAAGAATTGCAGAATTGCTTTTTTTCCTATAAAAAAAAAAATAACATCATATTTTAGCAATTCTGCTCTCATTTTCAATAAAAGTTGTTATGTTTAACTTTTGGACTGTTTTAATCAAAACTATCGATAGTACTAACGATAGTGTCGACATTTTCGATAGTATCGATACTATCGCTGGTTGTGACTATCGTCTATAGAAACTATCGATGGCCACGACCAATATTTTGCAATATAAGGAATTTAATTTTTCAAAGACCTGAACTTTGACCCCTTATCGCACCTGTAATATAAGTTTGCGCAAAAAAGTTATATACCATTTAAATAAGAGCAAAAGGAGGATTACGTCTATATTTTTAGGTTTTTAGTTATTTACATACAATAATTAAATATAATACAAGTTGATTTTGCCGTAAAGTGTTATGATCTGCTGTTGAGTTCTAAGAATTTAGTGATAGTGGAAGAAGTTCTGCGCAAATATACTACGATTTACCCATTTTCCGCGTCTTCCATGTCTGTCGACACCGAATTTGTTGACTACGAAAAATCAGCTGTCTATTGTTATGACATCTATAATTGATGATAGTAAATATGGTTACGGTTATGGCTATGGCGTTATGATATGTCGCCACTAATTGAGCCTTTAGGGCCATGGAGACCGCTTATATTTTATGGGCTGCCAATATGTGTCAGCGCTTATTGCTTGGGATCTGGTACTTTGCAACCAATTTTTTAATTTGAAAGAAATTGTGCTTGTGGTAACATTGATGAATTTTTGATATAACATCGAAATAAGAAGCTGTTCCCATCGTTCAGCAAGTTTTTTTGGATTTAAATGTTTTTAAACATTGAAATAGAGGGAATGTTGTCTGGTGGCGTCATGAGGCCAATGCTTATGTGTATGAAGACATCAAAGTACCTACGCACAAAAACTTTCAATCATATTACTCGCAACTCTCTGTAAAAATGACAGTTGGTAGGTAAGCTTTGGTGGACGGTGGAGTTCTGTTTAAGGCAATCGCTCCAACACCTACATTCGAATCAGAGTTTTGTACAGCTCGATTAATTTCGAACTTACTTACACTATTTTAAAGCCCTTCTAAAAATTTAAGTAATCCCATAACCACATTTTTATAGCCAACTACAACTACGAATTTGGTATTCCATTCTAGTCACCTCAATTGGGTCAATTTAAACAATGCAATCACCCTACTGTCTGCAAACTCCAAATGGGCACCAACCTCGCAATTCCCATACAAATGCATAAACATATGACATATGTATATGTAAACGTGGCAAAACATACAATCGCTGAATTCGTATAGCTCAATGGACGCCATCGACTAGAAAAAGTTCCCTACTTTTAGGTAGGTAAACGAATGGCCGTTTCGGGAGAGTCGAATCGATTTTTGTTTGCATTGTTCTTACATGCTTATTATTGTTGTTTATTGTCTGCGTTGCTGCTTCCGTTGTGGTTTTGGACTAATTGCACGAGTGTTATTCTGTGGTACTCTACATTCACGCTTCAACAGTCTACTTTTATTTATTCCTTTCTCTAGTGCTTTCGCCGTTTCTGTTTTCACTCGGCTAATGTGTTTTTAGTTTTATTTCCCTCCTGTCTGTCCTTTAAACTAGCTTGAATGAGGGTTTGCTTTAACCTGAAAACGGATTCCAATACAATTGATTTAAGTAGAGGGAGTGAAATTAAAGAGGGTTAACTTTTCACCTTTCCTGCACGTATTTTGGGATTCGTTTTGCTTTTTCTCGTGTCTGTGCTGGTCATTTCGTTGCTATAGCTTTCGTTCATTAGCTCGACAGTCTGCGTTGTTGTTAACGCTGACTATTCCGCTTCCATGACAGTTCTAATTATCATGCTATTATTTGGGCAATTATCTCGATTAACAGGTTTATACCTGGCCAACTGCAACTTGCCAAGTCCCCTGCCATCGGCATAAAATGTCATAAAATGCTTTCAAGTACTTTTCGCAAGACTAATTGAAGTAAAGTGAAAATATTTACCGACAGGCAGGTTTTGTTGAATTGAATTTTTGCATTAATAGGCATTCGCTAACTTTCCTGACATTTTCATACGTCATTAGCTGCATTTGTGGTTTATTCCACTTATTTCAATAAATAGCTACTCGTGAATGCTTATGATATATAAGTAAGTACATCAGTGTTGTTTTTAACCGACTTCCAAAAAAGGAGGAGGTTATCAGTTCGTCGGAATATATATATATTTTTTTTATGTATGTTACCGCATAACTTTGGACCACGTCAACCGATTCATTCACGTCCGATCATTGGATTTTGGAATATTTATAGATATATATATATTTTTTTTTCAGTCGGTTTTTTTTTGCTAAAAATTACTTGTTTTCGTGCAATTTCATTTGAAATATGTACATGTACTCTTATACCACGCAGAACTCATTACTTCAGTTTTGTGATTAATATACTTAGTTGGCAAAAATCATCCGGGTCGATTTTCTAGTAAATTTTTGTCGTTCAACCACAATCGACCATTCAAAATGGCAGTTAAACCGTAAAATGTAAATGTTTTGGCTGATCGATTTTTCAGCCGATTTTCCAGTCGACGAAATCGACCTGTGTAAAGGCAGCTTTAATTAAAACGTCGGTGGGAGAAGTGGCTATTACCACTGGCGGGAACAGTACTAGAAGACTCGGGCCAGGAAAGCGTGGTAAGCCTAAGCGCGAAAGGGTAAGGCCGAGGACGAGGCCAAATAAGAAGGCTCTGCCGCACGGAGGAGGAGGAGAAAAACCTGACTTAGATTAAGAAGGAAGTACAGAACGGCAAAGCGTATTCCGCAGCGCAACCACAATTATCAGCGAAGAAGTCAATCGTCTTACAGCTGTCCTCTATTTAAGGCAGCGGTGGCAGCCAACGTGATTACCAAACGACATATGATCATGACGCTCATTGACTGCAATAACCCGCTGAAACATATCATTCAAGGGAGGTGGAAGTCAGTGAAAATAATTAATAATTAATAAATAATGAGATTAAATCGTAAAGATGACCCCTCGTAGGGAGTGGTGAAAGGCCTCCAAGGCCTGAGGGAGGAGGCATCTTCCGAAATAGTAGATTGCAATGTAATTCCATCGTTACCGAAGGCGAAGGTGCACATTCCTCGCGAGGTAAAGACGAAGTATGCGCCGCGACTAAATACTCCAGAGACAAAATCTTTACGTACCGACGACTGACTGGAAGGTGTTCCTCGTTCTTCTGTATTATAATTTTTCCAAAGGCAAATTGACGGTTGTGCAACTAAAGGACGTCAACGATGAATCGCTGCTGGCATTAGGAAGCGACCGCTGATACATAGTTTGAACCGAAGCGAATGCCCATCAATTAAATGATTTGATGTTATAAAATGATCTAGAATTATCTAATAGAGGTTGAGAAGCGCCGTTTGTGGATGCAACTATCTTAATGTATAGTGTACGATTATGAAGATAACTGGAGGGTGCGCCCAAGTGGAATAGTAGGGTCCTCAGAAATACTTACTATAAATACTAACTGATAATACTTACTAGAAATACTAACTGCAAACGCTATAAGAAAATACTTGATGTCACGGAACTAGGCCGCGCAGGTACAACACAAAGCTGGAACTTGACGAAGGGGGTATGAATACTAGCATCGATCATTATTGGTGTTGACCAGGCATCCGGCCCTCTTTCGGTATTAAGCGTAGATCTAAACCTTCTTGGTGAGGTAATTAAGTGGCTAAAACGACAAAAGCGCGACGTGCTAGAAAGCTTTAAATTCACGAAAACAGTCGATTATGAATTTTGCTGGGAACAGTACAAGGACCTGCTTAAATCACATAAATGCGAGGTATGACAAATCCATTCTGTAGGAACTTTTGAGATAACTCGAGTGAGAAGGCTTAGGAAACTCTTAATCACGATTCTAAGCCGTGTACTTAAGAATTACGGGGGCTGATGCCCGTCCGTCAATCCTAGAGTCGCCAAAAAATCTAGCCAATACCAATATTTTGGCATGCGTGGACTAGTCGATAGGAGGGGGTATCGCGGGTAGCATCCCACCAAACGGTATAAATTCTTCCAAAGTAGAATGGGAAATTAATAGCTTATAGTCTTTCAAATCCCCGGAGGTAGACTGAATATTCCCAGACTTGCGCTAGGGACTAGTCACTGGTGGTACCATGGCTGAAAAAGTCTTCATACCCATGCCAGGCACAAGCAACCATGTTATCTCGAAGGAATACATGCCCTTAAGTCTGACCTCATTCCCCCTTACAAACGCTGGAAAAAAATCTTAACACTCACATCAGGGCACTCCGTCGCCAAGGCAAAATATACGGGAACTAAAGGCACAGAAGAGAGAAGGCTCTACGAGGAATATGCTTTACGGGTATTTCTGGATAGAGATATCTTTGTGGATTAAAAGTATTTTAGAGCCACAGGAAAGTGAGAGCAGAGTGGAATGATGCAAGGGTAGCCAGGCAGGTGTGTAGAGGCACACCCCAAGGTAGTGTCTTCTCACCGTTGTTATGGCTTTTAGCTGTCAACAAATTACTACAAGAATTTGAGGGAAAGCACTTGAACTAATGTCGTATCCAGACGACATAGCCGTAGAAGGAACAGTGAAGTTATTAGTCACTATAAGTAATGAACTGCGCCCTGTAAGTTATTGATCAATGTCGTGCGTCGGTAGGGGTTAACGCCGACAAAACGGATTTGATGCTATTCGCAAGAAGATATACGGTCCCAGTGTAGAAACCCCCGAAGCTAGTCGAAATCGACCTGTGCTATAGTTTGGCGCTTACACTTTTGGTAAGAGTTGATAATGGAGGCACCTACAGTTTTACGCCGCCTCCGAACGGCAAATGAATTTTAGGAGGTTTGTCATTGCTTTCGAAAAAGTTTTTTCTATGGTTCATGCTTTAACCAAAACCATTTAAATTTAACTTTATACAGAGCTTAGAAAATTTTAACAAATTTTCATTAGAATTTTGAGTTTTTTAATATGATTTTTTTTCATTTTTTTTGAGTGTGCAGCGGTCGGCAAAAAAAAACATATTAAAATCAATGCGTTTTTCAAAGCGCTACAAAACACAATAGCCAAAAAATTAAAAAAAAAATCTGATTAAAAAGCTCAAAATTCTAATGAAAATTTGTTAAATTTTTCTAAGCTCTGTATGACGTTTGAAAGTTTGAATATCACCACCATGTACTCATTTCTGCTCCCCACTGTATGTAATACAACGTGACTTATTTATTTATAAAAGTTGCAATTAATATAATGGATATAAGGTAATGGCTCACTGGAGGCCACAGCATATACATACATACATACATAAATGGAAAACTAGTTTGCTGAACAAACACGCAGCAAGTAATTTTCTCGCACTCATACGCATACCATGACTTTTGTTCAGATTTAATGCTGGTATGACCGCAAGTTTAATTAATAATTTTTGCTAATTAAACGACCGAAACCTTTCTTATATAAATACATATGCATAAAATAACCTCAATTCCAGGCAAGCATGCATACTATTTTACACAGAAATAATACAGTCGTTGCGGGACATTAGAGAATCTGCTGATGATTTCTTTGGACAAATCTTCTCTTCCGCATCAAACCTAGCTAAAGACTTTTTTGATAGCGAAATCGGTGCTCCAAGAGTTGTATCACGTCAAACAAACCGTGCCAATCCGCAAACTGCATCGAGCGAAGCTTACTTCAGAATTACAGTATTCCTTCCGTGCATTGACTCCTTAGTTGAAAATTTGACGAAACGATTCCTCGAAAACGAAGATGTTTTAACGACCTTCCAACTTCTCCTCCCAGGATTTGCTGATGTAAGTAAAGCAGATGAGCTAGACAACTTAGCATCATACTTTGAAGGTCAGATGTCGTCAACGGCAGTGAAAGCAG
>NW_016159436.1:0-4038 GCF_001687245.7 Rhagoletis zephyria | reverse complement strand
TGGAGAGTGATGGAAGACCTGAGTGGTAGCGACCACAACTACATCACCTTCCAAGTCACTGACATCACGCGAGGGCAAACACGTAGTATCCCTCGCAGGAAACCAGGATGGAACCCGTCTAGGGTCGATGTTCGCAAGTTCGATACGTCACTCCTAGCAGATTCCCAAGGCATTTCACCCACAACGGGAGAGATCCACAACAGGGAGTCTTGTACTAAGCTGGTCGAAGAAACTATGCGCTGCATTCACCGGGCATGCAAAGCCTCAATGCCACAGAGGAGAGCATGGTCAGGTAAAAAGCAGGTATACTGGTGGAATGACCGAATTGCTGAGCTGCGAAGGGCCTGCCATAGAATGCGGAGACTCGCAACGCGCGCTCGTGGTAGACCCGAGGCGCTGACCAGAGCAGCAGCCTACAAAAGCGCAAAGAAAGCACTTGGGGCCGAGATACAGAAGAGCAAACGGAACTGCTGGAAAGCGCTATGCGACGAAGTGGATCGCGATCCCTGGGGCCAGGGATACAAAATAGTGATGAAAAAGTTCCATACATCATCACAGGCGATGGATGAGGCCCGAGTTAAGAATATAGTGGATGCGCTATTTCCCACACACCCACTAAGAGCCGACACAGTGTTCGTCGAGGAGCAAGCCGAGGCACCACTGTTTTCGACAGACGAGCTGAAGCTAGCCCTGCGAAGCATGAAAGCCGGCAAGGCTCCAGGCCCAGATGGCATACCAGCGGAGGCAATCAGGTTAGCAGCGGAAACGAGCCCTGATCTTCTGCTTAACATGTACAACAGCTGCCTTAGGGCCCGGGTTTTCCCAAGCCAATGGAAGAAGGCGAGACTGGTGCTTATACCCAAGGGCAAAGGGGACCCAAACTCTCCTTCATCCTTCCGGCCACTCTGCATGCTAGACACAGCAGGCAAAATGATGGAGAGTCTGCTCAAAATACGCTTGACGTCAGCCATAGAAAGCGAGGGAGGCCTTTCACCCCGACAACATGGCTTCAGGAAGGGACACTCAACTATAGGAGCAATTGGCGAAGTAGTCGAGGCGGTACATAAGGCCGAAGAAGCCTGCCACCAGGCGCGGCCAATAGTGCTGCTAGTCACACTGGACGTCAAGAACGCCTTCAACTCGGCAAGATGGGACGATATGCTGGAGGCCTTGGAACGGTCATTCAAGGTTCCAACATACTTGCTAGATATGATCCGGGACTACCTCAGAGACCGTTGGCTTTTGTACGACACAACACAAGGTCAGAGAAAGAGACGTATAACCGGCGGAGCGGCACAGGGGTCTGTACTTGGCCCGGACCTCTGGAACGCCACGTATGACAGTCTGTTGCGCACGGAAATGCCGGAGAGCGCCTTCCTTGTCGCCTTCGCGGACGACGTGGCAGCCGTCATAACAGCAAGAAATGTCCAGCTAGCACAGCTCAAGCTAAACCAGGTCATGCGCAACGTCAGTGGATGGATGAGCGATCACGGTCTGCAATTGGCTACAGCCAAAACGGAGATCGTGCTCCTCACCAGGAAACGGATCCCAACAATTATAAATATAATGGTCGGACCTCAACCCGTGACGACTTCTAGGTCTACAAAATACCTAGGGGTGAAGCTTGACAGCAAACTCACATTCTGGGAACACATCCATGGAGTATGTGAAAAAGCTGCGCAGAGCACGGCGGCTCTAAGCCGGCTGATGGCAAACGTGGGCGGCCCGAAGCCATGCCGCAGGAAGCTTCTGATGACAGCGGTCCAATCGGTGCTCCTGTACGGGGCAGAAATATGGGCTGACGCATTGAAAGTCAAAAAATACCGGGTTCAAATGTCTTCGGTACAGCGCAGAGGGGCACTACGCATTGCTTCTGCATACCGTACAGTGTCCGCGGACGCGGTTCTAGTTATTTCTGGCGTCATGCCAATTGAGCTACTTGCTTACGAGCGAAAAGAGATTTACAATCTCAGTGCCGAGATAGGTCGAGCAGCTGCCGCGGCAAGGGCGCGCGAGCAACTGATCCAGCAGTGGCAACAAAACTGGAACGCGAGCACAAAAGGTCGATGGACACACTCCCTGATAGCCGACCTTCAAACATGGCTGAACAGACCACATGGGGAAGTCGATTTCTACCTGACGCAATTCCTCACCGGTCATGGTTACTTCCGAGAATATCTTCATAGAATGGGAAGGGTGGACTCACCGTTCTGTCACTACTGTGGAAACGTCGAAGATAACGTGTACCACACATTCTTCACCTGCGAACACTTCTTGATTTCGCGCAGAATGTTGGAAGAAAGACACGGAGACATTACTCCGGACAACATAGTTGGGATAATGATTTCCAGCGCAGAAAAGTGGGAAGCAGTTGCGAGATACGTGAAATTCGTACTCCGCTGCAAACGAGAGGACGGTTGTCTACTGAGGACACCCGAATGAAACGCCCCTACAAAAGAGCAGCCCCAAGGCTCTAACAGCGCGCTCCTGCATCTGAAGACATGCAGAATTGCGGTGCCAGATGCGGGATTCTTGCGCGGGCGCTGGGAGTTTGGGTTTTAGTGGGTAGCCCAACACGCTTCGGTGGGAGTCCCACACTCGGGGAAGGTAGTATAGGGACTAGCGCATAAAGCATTTCCCTCTCCTACGAAAAAAAAAAAAAATAATAATAATAATAATAATAATAATAATAGTAATAATAATAATAATAATAATAATAGATTGGCGCGTACAGATATGTTAGTGTTTGGCCGAGCCTCTCCTCCGACTTGTGGCGTGCGCCTTGTTGTTGTCACACAAATCAGAAGGACCTACAGTTTTACGCCGACTCCGAACGGCGATTTTACTTTTATGAGAAGCTGTTTTCCATGGCAGAAATATCTCGGAGGTTTGCCATTGCCTGCCGAGAGACGACCGCTGTTAAGAAAAAACCTTTTTTCTAAATTTTTTGCGATGTTGCTTTGACCAGGGCTTGAACCCAGGTGTTGATGAGTGAAAGCGCGCACTGCTTACCACTACACCACAGCGGCCGACATCACATGATTGGGCTACCGAATTGCACCAAATTTTATGTTGCTATTATGTGTTCTAAAGATGAAGAAAATCTGGCCATGCATTTTAAGGATAGCTCTCAATTAGAGATGGGCACGGAATATCGGGACCCACGGAACTGATGGAAGATGGGCGGTATCGGGAAGGTCTGTAAAAATTTCACGGGCGGAATGGGATCAAAATCCTTTCCCGATACTCCCGATAAAACCGCAACATTCGCAAATGCAGAAAATCTTTAAAAAATTTGTATAAAATATGCACTTTTTATGTTTTATTGAGACGAAAGCGAACAGCAAAGCATAACAAAATAATTGGAGGATGCCAGATCCTTCATAAAATTTTTGGTTATTTACGGTAATTTTTTTTTAGAGGGATTTCGTTGTCCCCGGGCCCGCTGTACAATTCTGAAAAACGTCGGGATGAGCTGGTTCGGAAGTTAAAAATTGAATTACGGGATGGGCGGGATCGGGACGTAATACTTAGTCCCATGCTCATCTCTTCTCTCAATCCCTGCGCCACCTAACGGAAGACAAACACAATGATCCAACAATAATTTAATGCGATTTAGAAATCTGATAGAAAATGGTTCCAATTGAATGATTCTTGTCATTTTATATTATAGATATAGGTGCATCAAATTCCATTACCTTATCATAAGTGGTTCCAGATATAAGTGATATGGAAATTGCATTTCGGTTCGTTGATGATAACATATGCAGCTGCGTACAATTTCAGAACGTCAGCATAAACGGATACACAGATAAGCGAAATAAGAAGTTCAGCTCGTGCCTCGCCCCCTTTTTCAATACATACCGCTTTTCGCCATAAGTACGGCATTGATAGCATATGTGACTTTGGCATTAGCAGTTTCAGAGATAAGCGATAAGAGAACTTCAGTTTGTATGGCGCGGTGCCGACCCCCTTCTCCATTATCTACTACTTTTCACCGTAAGTACGGTATTGATAGCATATGTTGCTGCGTAAAAT
>NW_016159435.1:63092-85944 GCF_001687245.7 Rhagoletis zephyria | reverse complement strand
CTGGTATAGTAAATAAGATGTTGAACACCATCAGAAAAGATGGTAGTATTGTAATGGAAACTATAGTAAATTTGCAAAACAAAATTAGATTAATAAAAGAAGAACTAATTAATATAGAATACGCCATTCAATGGGCAAAGAATGATATAATTAACTCTGTACTATTAAGTAAGGAAGAAATCGAATTTTCAATTAGCAAACTAAAAAAGGAAAAAGTTCCATTTACAAGTGCCGAAGATGCACTAAGATTAGCAAAAATAAACGTTTTGAGTAAAGATATGAAAATCATTTATATTATTAAAATACCCCTAACATTAAGTGAAACATTCAAATGAATAATTGTAAGACCCGTTAAGAAAATGAACAATATTATAATTGAAACAAAATACAAAGAAATTCTAAAAGGAAAAGATAAATTATATGGTATCAAAAATAAATGTGAAACTTACAATGATTTAATGATTTGCAAAGAAGCAGATGTCATAGATATTAGTAATGATTTATGTATATCTAGAATAATAAATAGCTTAAATTCTACGTGTAATACCACCAATGACCACCACATACCAACAATAGAAAAAATAAATAAAGGCGTAATTCTACTCAATAAATTCAGCGGTAAAATAGAAGCCGATAAAATTGCACAGGAGATAAACGGGACCCATGTTGTAATATTTTACAACACAACCATGAGAATCAACAATAAAGTATATAGTAACATAGAAGTAATGCCAATTAAATCTATCCCAGCAATATTGCAGCCAACTCCATTAGAGAAGGACCATATCGAGATACTTTCGCTCGAGTCTCTAAAGGACTTACATATAAACAACACACATAAAATAAATTCTCTCAAAAAGGCAACATTATCCATCGGAGGCTTAATATCCATAACATCCGTGATAACAATCGCACTTTTCATTTTGCTAAAGAAAAGATCAATAAAGATACAATACATCGAGAAGGAAGTATTGAATCCCAAAACAGGTAGCCCGCCACAAGAAAGTAATGACATTCCAACATACGTAAAATTCAACGACTTACCCTTCTATTAATGATTGAGGACAATCATGCTTAAGAGGGGAGGAGTTAACACCACACCTTACAATACCTCGAATTGGACAATAACCCCATGGGTTAGTGGCACCGATAACACATCCGGTGAATTCGTTATAACCGCAGACGCTGCATCAGCATTCCACGAACATTTCATCAAATTACTAAATGTATCGATCAGCAACAATATTACGGTAAACAACAGTCAGCATATTGGTAACCAACATTACGGTCAACAACAGTCAGCAAATTGGTGGTCGACATAGGTGTAATGTAGAAGTAAGAAATATATTGTAATTAATCTTAAGTTGGATACAAATAAATAAACACATGAGCGGACAAAAGTCCGCGAGCTTTTTTAAAAATAAAGTTTATTAAATAAAACTTTAACTTGTATGAATATGCATTCTTGCGTTCTTAATTGTCGATATATCACGGTTGACGCTCTAGTTAGGGACAGAGATAGTATACACACTTATTGTTGTTGTTGTTTTGCTGCCCATGACTAGTCTAATGTGCCTTTGATTGGCGTTTAGTTTAATCTTTCTGTTTTTATGTTTGATGCTTCTCTCGCTTCATATATACCTGCTCGTCTTGTTGTAGCGAATAGAACTTATAAAATTTTGACATTTGAGTCAATAATTCGCTCGCTGTTCGTTAGAATAATTTCAATTTTTTAAATTTATTATGCCGGAAGATTTGCAATTATTACGTGCTACTCCCATAAGAAGTATGCCTTTTGCTTTTTGTGTGTTTTATATAAAAAAGAATATTGTGCGTATAAATTTGTATTAATTGTTTTTATAGACAGGGTAAACATACCGCCAATTTGACCAAGTTGCTGATACATAAATGTGTGTATAATAAGATGGACAATCCATGGTGCCGCAGTTCAATTTGCGTTAAACACACATATATATATTAGCACAGATTTTTGTAAGTACTCTATGGCTGATAAATATTAGTGTTATGATTATGTGACTAATTTTTTACCTGTTTTTAGTATAATTCTGATGAGAGTGCAATATTAGCACCGAAAGCTAAATAAATGAATTGACATAATACTTTTCAATTGGCTCGTAGATATCGTCTTTGGTCTCATCTTCAAATTGAAAAAAATCCGAGCGTCAAACAATTCTTTTAAAATAAAACGACATTCAGACATTGTAATGGCATACAAGAATTATAAAATGCATCCCTACAAATAATAAAATAATATGTTAACATTCTAACACTACTATTATTCTATTTTATAATATATATAACATATATATGAGACATTCTTTTTCATATCGGACCCCAAATTTGGTGTCACAATTTCGGTTGGCTTTACAGTTTTCTTCGGATATACACTGCTGCGAATAACTGTAAACTCAAAGCGATTTTATTTTGAAAATCTGATAAAACGAAATACATATACAAATGGCTATACAAAAATTAATAAAAGATAAAAAAAAATAATTTTTAAAAAAAGTTTAATATATTTTTATCCAGTAAGAAAAATAGCACAAATCAATTAATCGCCACCTGGGCATAATTATAAACTCAAGCTTAGTATTTAGTAGATTTTCCTTTATTTTTGATAACGGCAGGTAATCGCCGAGGAACACTTTCGATTAGGCTTTTAAGAATTTCAGTAGGGATCTCGTTCCACGATCTGATTATCCTCTCTTTAAGCTCTTCCACGTTTTCAGTTGACGGCTTTTCTGGATCGTAAATATCCCCACAAGTTTTCAATAGGGTTCAAATCTGGGCTTAGAGCTGGCCATGGTAAGATTTCTATACCAAAGTCATTGAACCACTATTTTGTGAATTCGCCCTATGAATAGGAGCATTATCCTGTTGGAAAATGATTTCGTCGTCTTCGGAAAGCGTTATAAATTGAAGTAAATAATCAAACAACGTGTCTTGGTATACTAAAGCGTTCATTCTCCCATTTTTTTTAATCACAAATAATAACTGTTTATTGATTTTTACTTTTTTGCTCGAATGTAATTATTATTATACAATTTGTATTATTTTGCTCAATAATAATGATAACTTCTTGATTTCTATGGTTTTGATCGAGATTATTGATTATGTTGCGATTTTTATTTTTTCGTTCAAGAATAATATTCAGCTTCTGAGTTTTATATTTTCGCATAAGCATAAGGATAATTTTTGATTTCTATTGTTTTCGCTCAGGTATAATGGTTATCTTGCGATTTTTATTTTTTCCGCACAAGAATAATGATTGACACCTGATTTTTATTTTCTTTCGCCAAACATAAAACTCAACTTGAAATTTTATAAGAGCACACCTTTTATATTGTGCTGTCTGCCGCTTATACGCTGTAAGAGTTTTTGGGGGTGTGCGTCAAGCGGGAGTGTTGAGCACTGGTTATTGATTCAAGTTCAAAAATTGGGTAGGCGCTGTGGCCAATGGTAGCTCTTGTACCACCACTGTATGCTGAAAGTCATACAGAGCCCCAACAGCTTGTAGCGCTTTGGCTTTTGCTGTTCAAAATCACCCCGGAGGAGTGGTGATGCATCAGGCGAAATTGTTGAGCATGTGGGATGATGCGTCAAGCAAGTTGAGCATCGGTTATGTATTTAAATTTAGTAAATTGGGTAGGCGCTGTGGCCAATGGTAGCTCTTGTAACACCTCTGTATGCTGAAAGTCATACAGAGCCCCGTGAAGCAACTCCGGAAGAGTTGTGATGCATCAAGCAAAATTGTTGAGTATGATTTGGGGTGCCAGCAATTAACTACTTTAGTAGGTTTTGTTCTGCGGCTGTTGAGAAGTGCATAAAAAAATGCATACCCATTTAAGAACGAGCGAATTATTTATCAACACAAGTGCGTGTGTTTATTCGCTGCACTTAGTTTTGGCCGGGAGTGCAATACAAGTGCGTGTGTGTGTTCGCTGTTCTTTCCCTGTAGTCAAATGTACTAGTTGTAAACTACTTCACAACTAGTATGAACCACATGCCCAACTAGTCAGCCTACTATCTTTTTTCCATGCAACCAACTGGTATTTTTAACATGGGGATATCCTACGAGATGGCAATTGTCAGATTTCGGTCAGAAATATACCAGTATCATACTAGTTGAAAATAGACAGAAAAATACTAGTCCAATTATCGACCAAAACCACTACTTTGGGAGTCAAAAAATAAAATGAATTCATGAATATACTATAAAAAACTTTTGATTAAGTACACTTTAATATATCACACATTGTTATTTAGCAGCCTCAGATGTTCCGATAATTGGTGTAAATTTTTTTGACTATTAATTAAAAGCAAAACTTTCGAACATAAATTTAAATGCATTTCTTATAAAAAGTAAAAGGTTTCAGGAACAATAAATACTATATATTTATCTTTTTTAATAATATTGAATCTGCAAAGGAAAAAATTTTAGTTAAAAATAAAATTAATACGTCAGTTAATACTTCAGTAATAAAATAAATTAAAATATTTTATATAGTATTAAAATAAATTAAATTCATTAACTTTGCACATTTCAGTTTATTCTTTTAAAAAATTTTTAAGAGTAACAATTAATCGGTATTTAATCAACTAAACGGTTATCAAAAAAACATGCTTTAATTAATAGTCATTATGAATATTAATCATTGTTTAACAGGCCTGGTATAATCGAATACGTACTCAATTTAATGGTTTACAATATACCCAAATAAAAGTTATAATATTTTGTGTACTTTATCGTATTAAACTGTCGAAGTCAAATAAAACAGGGCATGAATAAATAGTTTTGTACTTGGTACAAGTCTGGTCATTTTCGAACTAGTTCGGTTTCTGTCAGGGAACTCTAGTTGTAAACTAGTATTTTTCCTGACTAGTTTGGGATTTCACTGCAGGGTTGTTTATGCGGGAAATGCATAAGTCCCTTAAACAACGACCTTAAGTTAACATCAACCGAGGCCATATGTTGACAACGGATGCAAAATCACAGTTACACAAAAGAACTGGTCAGATTTTTCAGAAATCCCTTCAGTTCAGAGGTAAAATATGATGCTAAAAAGATCTCCCAGCGAGTTTTGCTTTACATAAAAATTTGTGCTCTTTTATTTTCATTTTGACTCACTTCAGTGTTGGTTCCTTTAATTCAAGTTGGCATTCGGTTTTTGGAGTTTGAATAAGTTCTCAGCAAAAACGTTTGTTTAAAAAAATACATATGTGTACATAGTGCTTGAAAATATCAATTTTTCCATTACTTTAAACCTTTGGGAGTGGGCAAAAATTGTGTTTTTGAAGTGAAACTTCTTTAGCGGCGGTTGGTTGGTTGGGAGTAAATTGGCAAATTCAGCGGAAACTGCATACGGAAATGTTGCAACGGAAATGATGCAACGGAAATGGTGCAACGGAGATGAATGGGGCTGAAACGAGTACTTTTTCTGTGTTTGCATATGGTATTACTTTAACAAAAATTTGCTAACAAAAGGTTAAAAAATACACTTAGAAAAAGACCAATACAAGAATGAAAGTAAAGGTGATTACGTACATAAATGAAGAAAAGGATAAAGGCGAAGGTAAAAATAAAAACAAAAACAAAGATGCGTAAAGATAAAGGCAAAAATGAAGACAAAGGTAAATTTAAACACTTTACTTATATATATACATATAAGGGCAAATGTGACGGGGAATATGTATTTAGCTGAAAAAAATTATGAACATAAAAGTAAAGACAAAGAGGAGGATGAGGATACCGATAAAAGCAAAGATGAAGATAGAGGAGCAAAGATTAAAATAGAGGTAACTAAAGAGGAAAGGATATAGAGAGAGACACTGAGACTCAATCTGGGAACTATTTTGGGATTATAGAGATTTTCCGGATGCTCGAGACCTATCGATAAAATAATAGATATTTTTATCGGTTTTGTTATCGATATTTACCGATTTTGTTATCGATATTCATGGATTTTGTTATCGATAATTATCGATTTTCTTATCAATTCTTATCGATTTTGTTATCGATATTTATCGAATTTGTTAGCGACATTTACCAATTTTGTTATTGATATTTATCCGATTTTGTTATCGATATTTATCGATTTTGTTATCGATATTTATCGATTTTGTTATCGATATTAATCGATTTGGTTATCGATTTTGTTATCAATATCTATCGATTTTGTTATCAATATTTATCGATTTTGTTATCGATATTAATAGATTTGGTGTCGATATCTATCGATTTTGTTATCGATATTTATCAATTTTGTTATCGGTATTTATCGATTTTGTTATCGATGGTATTATCGATGTTGCTATTGCAATTTTTATCGAATTTTTCATCGATTTTGTTATCGGTAATTTGATGGACATTATAATCCATTTTGTTATCAATAGAGTGTAAAGATAAAAATGAAGATAATGGAGAAACAGAATAAAATGAATGTTATTAAAACGAACAGTGGTAGAGGTAGGGATCTACCTTAATAGAAAAAAGGCGCAAAAATATAACCTTAAGCAAAAGCAAATGTGTGTATGTATAGATAGATAAGTAACGTAAGTTTCACTTCTACAGTGTGGCCCAGGCGCACTTACTTTTTTTTAATTTAGGCAGCATTGAATATGCGCTATCTGGGAAGACAATATCCACATGTAATATTTATTCTGTTTGTTGGCACTATATCCAAACACAAACGCATCTTAAGAGTCTTAACAGTGAAACAATTTCTTATTTTCTACGTTTGCGAATAAAACTTCACATTTAAAATTAAGACATTTATAATAAACATTTTATGAAGAAAATCCCTTCTTCGTTTAAAATAAAAATAAGCGAAATCGGCCTAATTTCATACAATCCTGCCTGACATGAAAATTTTCTCCACGATANCATCAAAAATCTGGAATGATTAATAAATTTCTCAAAAAATACTTAGTTTATAGAAAACTGATGTACATACATATATACTGTTTACGGGGAGTTTTTCTACGTTTTATTTGCTACATTTCGTATAAGATATACGTGATTAAGTGGAACCACGTTTTTTAAGCTGAATAACGGTAAATTGCAAATATCTCGAAAACTTATATATGGAAAAATACTAAATTTCGGAATCAGCAAGCGGTTCTGCATAGGAATTGGATAGTGGCATCCGCTGCGCATTTTGTTGTAAACCAGTGTTTAAATATAAAAATGTTATGATCAGGGAACGGATTTTATGGAAATTGCCTTTTTTTTCTGCTAAAGAGATAGAGTATATTCGATTAAGAATGTCCACGATTTAGCTTTTCCTGATTCCATATATACACATTTTATGTTGCCTTTTTTTGCCTTTTTTAAGATATTTGCCTTTTTTTTGCATTTTTTAAGATATTTGCCTTTTCTACCTTTAAAAAAGTGATAATAGCATTTACAATTTTTTTTTTAAGATTAAAAAATATATTTCCTGCCTTTTTCGCTTTTTTATTTTGCCTTTTCCAGCCTATTTCGTTACTTTATTTTGCCTATTTTTATAGGTTTTTAGGTTCTAAAAATCCGTTCCCTGGTTATGATAATGTTATAAATAAAGAAATGTTATGATAGTGTTATGAACAGAGAACGGATTTTTAGGACCTAAAAACCTATAAAAAAGGCAAAACAAAATAACGAAATAGGCTGGAAAAGGCAAAATAAAATAGCGAAAAAGGCAGGAAAAGGCACTAGGTATTACAACAAGTAATTTTTCGCAAAAAAAAACCGACTTCAACTCTCATATAAAAAGTATATATATATACAGATTAGTATGAGACCACCTCTGAGACACTACCTTTCCGATGCAAAAAGAATTATCGGTTGACGTGGTCCAAAGTTATGCGGTAACATACATAAAAAAAAAAATATTCCGACGAACTGATAACCTCCTCCTTTTTTGGAAGTCGGTTAAAAAAGGCAAAAAAGGCAAACACTGTTTATATTACAAGTAAAAAGAGAAAAACTTTGAACTAGTTTCATTATATGAAAAATGTGTACTTTGAATCTTTGACTATATTTATTATCCTTTCGAGTTTCTAACTCATAAAACTTTGATCTGTATGTTGTAGTAACATTGAACCACAAGATGCATTTTGAAGTTTTCTGACAGCATTTTCATTCGATTTTCGCGAAGAAAAGCCTTGAATGTACTAAATGTGCGCTCGACGTAAGTTGATACAAGTGGGGCCCAATTTAAATATGGAACGTTTGACACGTTCATATTATCAGGAATAAGGGCGTTTTTCTCGACCTTTACAATTTTATGCACACCCCTTATGGTCTCCGAGCCTACTTTAGCTGAGAAAACGGCTTTGAATTTTTCCAACACCATTCTTTAATCTTAAAAAAAAAATGTAAATGCTATAATCACCTTTTTGAAGGCAAAAAAGGCAAATATCTTAAAAAAGGCAAAAAAAGGCAACATCAAATGTGTATTTATGGAATCAGGGAAACCTAAATCGTGGACATTCTTAATCGAATATACTCTATCTCTTTAGCAGAAAAAAAGGAAATTTCCATGAAATCCGTTCCCTGGTTATGAATATAAAAATGTTATGATAATGTTATAAATATAAAAATGTTTGTGTTTTTCTCTTCTTCTTTTCTGTTTGTGTCTTTTCTTGCTTTATTCCGAGACTATAGAAGTTGATGTTTTTTAAAATGTTTTAAGTTTTTATTTGCCTTAACGTATGTATTTAAAAAAAATTTATTTTTGATATTCCAATAATTAGATTTGTGTTATAACGTTAGATAAGTAGTTATAGTGTCCAGTTTTCATACTAAAATCCTATGAAAATTAACTATTTAATACTATCTCCCTCACTACCAGCGTAATACTTTTCATCTTTAAATCGATCTGGATCTTGCTTTAGCAACCGAATTAATGTCTGGCAAATTAATTTTAGATTCATTAGTACTTAAACAACATCATATTAAATTTTGAGCTTCACTAAAATGATTTGAAAAATATTTTTTTTTTTATTAAATAATGACGTCTGGCACAATGTTAGCAACAACGGACATGTCTGGCAATAATAAATCTATGTTTATAAAAGTTAGTTAAAGCCAATGAAAAGAAAATTAGCCTTACTAAGATGACTTAAAAAATTTGCATTTTTAACTGTAAAAATACGATGCTCACTAATCACCGCCTGCCAGATGGCTCCCACGCTAACCGAGGGAGTGAAAGAGATGCCATATCATAAAACCAGCTGTCCTGAAATTCCTGTTTTCACGACGTTGCTAGCTCCCGTACTACTACTTGTAGACTGTATTCTTATAAGGGTTTTATAATGCTCTTAATAAAGAACGTATACTATAAATTAGGTTTATAAGGCTCTGCGTGTAGACTAAGGCATCTAGTACCGGGATTCGGAATTCCGAATCCTTTTTGAATCCCGAAATCCCGTGATCAAGCCCTCGGGATCCCGTGACCCCGAGATATAATTTAATTTACGACCAAATTAAAATAAAACGATGAGACCAAAGACGATATCTACGAGCCAATTGAAAAGTATTATGTCAATTCATTTATTTAGCTTTCGGTGCTAATATTGCACCCTCATCAGAATTATACTAAAAACAGGTAAAAAATTAGTCACATAATCATAATACTAATATTTATCAGCCATAGAGTACTTACAAAAATCTGTGCTAGTATATATATGTGTGTTTAACGCAAATTGAACTGCGGCACCATGGATTGTCCATCTTATTATACACACATATATGTATCAGCAACTTGGTCAATTTGGCGGTATGTTTACCCTGTCTATAAAAACAATAATACAAATTTATACGCACAATATTCTTTTTTATATAAAACACGCAAAAAGCAAAAGGCATACTTCTATGGGAGTTGCACGTAATAATTGCAAATCTTCCGGCATAATAATTTAAAAAATTGAAATTATTCTAACGAACAGCGAGCGAATTATTGACTCAAATGTCAAAATTTTATAAGTTCTATTCGCTACAACAAGACAGCAGGTATATATGAAGCGAGAGAAGCATCAAACATAAAAACAGAAAGATTAAACTAAACGCCAATCAAAGGCACCTTAGACTAGTTATGGGCAGCAAAACAACAACAACAATAAGTGTGTATACTATCTCTGTCCCTAACTAGAGCGTCAACCGTGATATATCAACAATTAAGAAGCAAGCATGCATATTCATACATACAAGTATGTATCATAGTTCAGCAATGCAAAAAAAAAAATAAAAAATATAAGAACAATAGTGATAATTTAGATAGAAACCTACAGTATCAGAATAACCGGACGGAAAATTTAATGGTGCTTCCGTATATTTAAGGGTTCTCAAAAACAGTGAACAAAATCAATAAGAAATATAATTTCAAAACTATTTTTTCTGTTAACAATAGAGTTAATGATAAATTTGTTAAAAAGTTGAAAGACCCTTTAGAAAAAGATCAGAAAGACCCCCAAGGGGTGGTATACAAGATAAACTGCAAGAATGTGATAGTAACTACGTTGGCCAAACTAAGCGAAAGTTAGTGACCCGCATTAATGAACATCGAAAAGACATTAACAAGTTAAATCCAACCTCTATGACTACAATACATAAAGTTAATACAGATCATGATTTTGATTGGGAACAGGTCAAAATTTTGGATAGGGAGAAGCATTGGAACAAACTTTATATTTCTGAGATGATTCACATAAAGATTAGTAAAAATACATTGAACCGACAAAGGGATACGGAAAATTTGAACCCTATTTATAATAAACTCCTTACCAATATTCGGTGTTATATAGTTTACATTTTTCATCGACAACATAAGTTTAGGTATTAGGCGCACAGAAAAAGATTGCCCAAAAAACGGCACAGTTGCTTACTTTTCTTTGTGCTGTATAGCTGGTGTTTTTTTTTTGCATTGCTGAACTATGATACATACTTGTATGTATGAATATGCATGCTTGCGTTCTTAATTGTTGATATATCACGGTTGACGCTCTAGTTAGGGACAGAGATAGTATACACACTTATTGTTGTTGTTTTGCTGCCCATGACTAGTCTAATGTGCCTTTGATTGGCGTTTAGTTTAATCTTTCTGTTTTTATGTTTGATGCTTCTCTCGCTTCATATATACCTGCTCGTCTTGTTGTAACGAATAGAACTTATAAAGTTTTGACATTTGAGTTGATAATTCGCTCGCTGTTCGTTAGAATAATTTCAATTTTTTAAATTTATTATGCCGGAAGGTTTGCAATTATTACGTGCTACTCCCATAAGAAGTATGCCTTTTGCTTTTTGCGTGTTTTATATAAAAAAGAATATTGTGCGTATAAATTTGAATTAATTGTTTTTATAGACAGGGTAAACATACCGCCAAATTGACCAAGTTGCTGATACATATATGTGTGTAAGTATAATAAGATGGACAATCCATGGTGCCGCAGTTCAATTTGCGTTAAACACACATATATATATTAGCACAGATTTTTGTAAGTACTCTATGGCTGGTAAATATTAGTGTTATGATTATGTGACTAATTTTTTACCTGTTTTTAGTATAATTCTGATGAGGGTGCAATATTAGCACCGAAAGCTAAATAAATGAATTGACATAATACTTTTCAATTGGCTCGTAGATATCGTCTTCAAATTGAAAAAAATCCGAGGGTCAAACAATTCTTTTAAANGTTGCTGATACATATATGTGTGTATGTATAATAAGATGGACAATCCATGGTGCCGCAGTTCAATTTGCGTTAAACACACATATATATATTAGCACAGATTTTTGTAAGTACTCTATGGCTGGTAAATATTAGTGTTATGATTATGTGACTAATTTTTTACCTGTTTTTAGTATAATTCTGATGAGGGTGCAATATTAGCACCGAAAGCTAAATAAATGAATTGACATAATACTTTTCAATTGGCTCGTAGATATCGTCTTCAAATTGAAAAAAATCCGAGCGTCAAACAATTCTTTTAAAATAAAAGGACATTCAGACACTGTAATGGCATACAAGAATTATAAAATGCAACCCTACAAATAATAAATTACCCCAATTTTGGTGTCACAATTTCGATTGGCTTCGCAGTTTTCTTCGGATATACACTGCTGCGAATAACTGTAAACTCAAAGCGATTTTATTTTGAAAATCTGATAAAACGAAATACATTTACAAATGGCTATACAAAAATTAATAAAAAAATAATTTTTAAAAATAAAAGTTTAATTAAGTTAAGTTTAATATATTTTTATCCAGTAAGAAAAATAGCACAAATCAATTAATCGCCACCTGGGCATAATTATAAACTCAAGCTTAGTATTTAGTAGATTTTCCTTTATTTTTGATAACGGCAGGTAATCGCCGAGGAACACTTTCGATTAGGCTTTTAAGAATCTCAAAAGGGATCTCGTTCCACGATCTGATTATCCTCTCTTTAAGCTCTTCCACGTTTTCAGTTGACGGCTTTTCTGGATCGTAAACCTTCCTTGCGAGGATTCCCCACAAGTTTTCAATATGGTTCAAATCTGGGCTTAGAACTGGCCATGGTAAGATTTCTATACCAAAGTCATTGAACCACTGTTTTGTGAATTCGCCCTATGAATAGGAGCATTATCCTGTTGGAAAATGATTTCGTCGTCTTCGGAAAGCGTTATAAATGGAAGTAAATAATCAAACAACGTGTCTTGGTATACTAAAGCGTTCATTCTCCCTTTTTTTTTAATCACAAATAATAATTGTTTATTGATTTTTACTTTTTTGCTCGAATGTAATTATTATTATACAATTTGTATTATTTTGCTCAATAATAATGATAACTTCTTGATTTCTATGGTTTTGATCGAGATTAATGATTATGTTGCGATTTTTATTTTTTCGTTCAAGAATAATATTCAGCTTCTGAGTTTTATATTTTCGCTTGAGCATAAGGATAATTTTTGATTTCTATTGTTTTCGCTCAGGTATAATGGTTATCTTGCGATTTTTATTTTTTCCGCACAAGAATAATGATTGACACCTGATTTTTATTTTCTTTCGCCAAACATAAAACTCAACTTGAAATTTTATAAGAGCACACCTTTTATATTGTGCTGTCTGCCTATAAAAACGAAACGAAAATAATTACTTTCGTAATTATATATTTCGTTTAGATTGGAAAAGAAATGTGTGTGTGAGTTTAACTTCAAAATCAAATTGCTTGCAAACGTCATAAATGCTCGAAACCAATAACACGGTGCTACAAAAAAATCACGAAATATACACGAAACAAAACTTAATGTAGGTTGTTGGTAGGATCAACTACAACATGAAAATAGGTTTAATATAGTTCCTGAACCCTCCATTTTGATTTATTTAAAACAAACGTTATTTTCATACTATGCACTTATCTAATAACAGTTTGAATAAATATTTTTCAATCGATTTTGAAAGTCAAACATGGTTTGAAAAAGGAATGTACGTATATACTTTTAAATATATAACAATATATTGTTAGACTTAGCTTGTTGGTACTTAGTTTTCATCAAGTAAAATTGAAAAGCCCCTATTATAACTTTGTTCGCATAACGCTTATTTGTAACAGCCTAAAAGAATCGAGATAGATATAGACAAACGTATACATACATAAACGCTCAGAATGAAAAGAGAAGTCGATTAAGACATGCCTGTCTATCTGTACGTCCGTCCGTCCGCCCGAAAACACGATAACTCGAGCAAAACTTGAGATATCTCAACGATGGTATGTCGGTTTCCCTTTATCCGAGGTATGTTGGTGTTGAAAATGGGCAAAATCGGATTGTATCCTCGCCCACTTCACACATAACGGTATCTTCGATAAATGGAAAAACTACGATATTTCAGTAAATATTGGATACAAATTGTTGAAAATGAGTATGTGCAGTAGAATTTTGATAGAAAATAGTAAGTAATTGATTAACGCGCAACACGGCCTTCGTGTGTATTTCTGCCTTGAAAAAGCTTTTCCCCGCCTTTTTGTGACAACATGAAGACTCGCACCAAAAACTGGAGGAGAAGCTTGGCCAAACTCTTGGCGCCAAAATATTATTATTATACTATAAATATTTGCAATGACTAGAAAAATACTTGGATTCAGCATGGCATATGAGTGATATTTATCTGCTGATTTTTTTTATTTGATGTTTAATAATATTAATTGATGAGGTCTACTAATTATATGAATTACAATGTGATCTTAGGTGTATTAAGCATACGCTCAGTGGCTAAGAACAAAAAAATAACAATGCAAATATTAATTTTTTATAAGGCAAAACTTAGTTACTAACTAATTAATAAATGTGTTTAACACTAATTTATCGAACTTATATAAACTGAGGATGGTTCCGTGCGCAGAAGTGGAAAACTTTTGACTGCCATTCACCTGGGAGTGGCCAGAAGCGATTCTTGTGCGTACGGTTCAAATCGCAGCTCACAACGTCCGGATATTTATATCCACGTATCCTCTGGGTAGCAACCAAACACCCGTTTGGGAGCGAGCTAAAGTGAGAAGGCGTAAAACTTCGCGTGCGCTGGGTTTGGGTCCCGCCACGTTAAAACCCCGCCCAATGAAAAGAAACAAACAGCCTCGGATGAGACCCCCTTTTTCTGATGACGACCACGGCAAACGTATAAAGGACTATGATTTAAGGGTATGCACCTGGAATATCCGGACCCTTAATGGGGAAGGTGCCTCTGCCCGGCTGGTTGATGTCCTCGGGAAGACAAAGGCTGACATCACCGCCATCCAAGAAATGCGATGGACGGGGCAAGGTAAAGTAAGCGTGAAGCCTTGCGACGTCTACTACAGTTGCCACGTAAAGGAGCGCAAATTCGGTGTTGGATTCGTGGTAGGAGAGAGACTCCGTCGCCGAGTACTGGCGTTCACCCCGGTGGACGAACGTCTAGCCACAATCCGCATCAAAGCTAGATTCTTCAACATCTCGCTCATCTGCGCCCATGCCCCGACGGAAGAGAAGGATGAGGCGTCCAAGGATCTCTTCTATGAGCGCTTGGAGCGTACATATGAGCGCTGCCCCCGACACGATGTCAAAATCGTGCTTGGCGATTTTAATGCCAAGGTGGGCAAGGAAGGGATCTTTGGCGCCACTGTCGGAAAATTCAGCCTCCACGACGAAACGTCCGATAACGGACTGAGGCTGATCGACTTCGCCGGGGCCCGAAATATGGTAATATGTAGTACTAGGTTCCAGCATAAGAACATCCACCAAGCTACATGGCTGTCTCCAGATCGAAAAACGAGAAACCAAATCGATCATGTTGTGATAGACGGAAGGCATGCTTCAAGCGTTTTGGACGTACGTACACTCCGAGGGCCAAACATCGACTCGGACCACTATCTTGTTGTAGCCAAGATACGCACCCGCCTCTGTGCAGCAAAAAATGTGCGCCCAACAATGCAAGGAAAGCTTAACGTCGAAAAGCTGCAATCACAACAGACGGCCAATTTATTCGCCACTCGACTCACACACCTGCTCTCTGAGAGCACTCTTCAACAATCCGACGTACGCGAGCAGTGGAACCACATTTCCCGATCATTAAGTACCGCCGCCGAAGAAGTAGTTGGATTTCAGCGAGCCCGAAAGAACAACTGGTACGATGAGGAATGTCAAGAAGCCGCAGAGAAAAAAGATGCCGCCTACAGGGCCACGCTGCGATCGGGCGCAACGCGAGCCATGTGGGACCGTTATAGGGAACTGAAGAAGGAAGCGAGACGTATTTGCCGCAATAAGAAGAGAGAGGCCGAAATACGTGAGTGCGAAGAGCTTGAGATGCTGGCCGACAGGAAGAACGCCCGAAAATTCTACCAGAGGGTTAGGCGACTTACGGAAGGTTTCAAGACCGGGGCGAGCTCCTGTAAGAACAACAATGGCGACCTAGTGACCGATGTCCAGAATATACTTAAATTGTGGAGGGAACACTTTTATAACCTACTGAATGGTAGCAGCGCTGAAAGTAGTGAGGAAGACGAACCCGAGTCCCCAGTCGATGATGATGGAGTAGCTGTCCCACCGCCTGACTATGACGAGGTACGAATAGCGATTACGCGGCTGAAAAACAACAAAGCTGCTGGAGCTGACGGCCTGCCAGCCGAGCTATTCAAGTACGGCGGCGAGGAGCTGATGAGGTGCATGCATCAGCTCGTATGCAGAATATGGTCAGATGAACGCATGCCCGACGACTGGAATTTAAGTGTGCTCTGCCCAATCCACAAGAAAGGCGACCCCGCCATACGCGCCAACTACCGCGGAATTAGCCTTCTAAGCATAGGTTACAAGGTCTTATCGAGCGTATTGTGCGAAAGACTGAAGCCCACCGTCAACGAGCTGATTGGACCTTATCAGTGTGGCTTTAGGCCTGGAAAATCCACCATAGATCAGGTATTCACAATACGCCAAATCTTGGAAAAGACCCGCGAGAATAGGATCGACACACACCATCTATTTGTCGATTTCAAAGCCGCTTTCGACAGCACGAAGAGAAGTTGCCTTTATGCCGCGATGTCTGAATTTGGTATCCCCGCGAAACTAATACGGCTGTGTAAAATGACGTTGAGCAATACCACCAGCTCCGTCAGAATAGGGAAGGACCTCTCCGAGCCGTTTGATACCAAACGAGGTTTCAGACAAGGGGACCCCCTTTCGTGTGATTTCTTTAATCTTATGTTGGAGAAGATAATAAGAGCCGCAGAACTGAACCGCTCAGGCACAATACTTTATAAGAGCGTACAATTGCTGGCGTATGCCGACGACATCGATATTATCGGTAAAAACAAGGGCTACGTCTGTTCTGCCTTCTCGGGATTGGATAGAGAAGCAAAGCGAATGGGTCTGGTGGTGAACGAGGACAAAACGAAGTATCTCCTGTCAGCACACAAACAGTCAGAGCATACGCGTCTTGGCACCCACGTCACTGTTGACAGTTACAAGTTTGAAAAAGTAGACGACTTCGTTTATTTGGGAACCAGCATTAACACCAATAATAATGTCAGCCTTGAAATCCAACGGAGAATCACTCTTGCCAACAAGTGCTACTTTGGGCTGAGTAGGCAATTGAGAAGTAAAGTCCTCTCTCGTCGTACAAAGATCACACTCTATAAGTCACTCATCATGCCTGTGCTGGTGTATGGCGCGGAAGCATGGACAATGAAAGCATCTGATGAGGCGGCTCTTGGAGTTTTCGAGAGAAAGATTCTGCGAAAGATTTACGGACCTTTACGCGTTGGTGATGGCGAATATCGCAGACGATTTAACGATGAGCTGTATGAGCTTTACAACGATATAGACATAGTGCAGCGAATTAAAATTCAGCGGCTCCGCTGGCTTGGCCATGTCGTTCGGATGGACAGAAACGCTCCTGCTCTGAAAATATTCAACGCGGGCCGCGATGCTGGGAACAGAGGAAGAGGAAGGCCTCCTCTGCGTTGGAAAGACCAGGTGGAGAAGGACTTGGCTTCACTTGGCATTTTCAATTGGCGTCAGTTAGCACAGAAGAGAAATGACTGGCGTGCTGTTTTGGACTCGGCCAAAATCGCTTAGGCGGTTACAGAGCCAATTAAGAAGAAGAAGAAGATATAAACTGAGTTCCAATAAGCTAATATTGTGGAACCTACCTACGAAATTTCACCGAAATCCGACAAGATTTGATGAAAATATACCTATTTGTTAATAAAGTGGCATCTAAAATCTGTAGTTTCCGGAAACAAACAACAGCGTTGAGCGACCTCTAAATCTTGTTCAAATAAGCTGAAATTTTAGAAGGAACTTGTCTTCTCTCTTATCTTCAAGAATTCGAACGTTCTCAGTCGAAATTCAAAAAAGATCCAATTTTATATCACCCCAATGTATAATTATTTTCATTCCTTTAAAATCTAAAATTTAATTCGCATTAATTTAAAAATAAATCCGAAAAGATTGTTTTGTATTTCTTTTTTTTAATTTACTGGAATTTTGTGGGAAAATTATTCTTAGTGCAAGGGAACATACCTTGATTTTTTAGCTAGACAGCTGGTAGCTTTGACAGCATTCCAAGCCCCCATTTGGCCAAACGAGTATTTGAAGTAAATCAAAGCAAATTAAAGTAAGTAAGGTATACAAAGCAAGCCTGCATTGGGCCAGCGCCTTAACTCAGCATATTATAGATAACGTTTGAAATATGGAAAAATACCCATACTCATGGTGGCCGCTGTGGTGTAGGGGTAAGCAGTGCGCGCTTCCACTCCACAGCGCCTGGGTTCAAGCCCTGGTCAAAGCAATATCGCAAAAAATTTAGAAAAAAGGTTTTGCCATTCGGAGTCGGCGAAAAACTGTAGGTCCCTCCTCTTTTTGTGACAACATCAAGGCGCACGCCACAAATCAGAGGAGAAGCTCGGCCAAACACTAACATATGTGTAAGCGCCAATCTATTATTATTATTATTATTACCCCTGCCTTCATGGAAAGGTAGTTTAGAAAAAGTTGGAACGACGTTATTTGATCCCTGTGCTGGGTATATAAAACTTGGTTTCGCCCGAACTTATACTTCTTTTCTTGTTCTTAATTTTTTCGACTTTGACCATCGCTAAATTAAAAAATTTTCTATTCAAGTTGCTAAACATATTACATACTAGATTGCCCTCACCCGCTTCGCTGAGTGTATGAAATTTTTGCGTGATACACTGAGTAAAATTTATTTCAAGAAAACTCAATTTAAAAACAGGAGGTTTAAAATTTAAATATTTTAAAACTAAAACTTTCTTAAACTTCTCTATTTGTCATACTTTTTCAACTCAATTGAGATTTTAAACAGATGGAAACCCTTTACATGTAGTTTTGAAATTAAGCCCTTTTAAAATCGTTTTGATTGATTCCCATATTGTAATAATTCATTTAAATTATTGAATAGTTTGAATTTAACCTTTTAAATCGTTGGCAACCTTTTTAAACATCTTTCGTCTAACACTCATATTATTATACATATTCAAAACCATTTCGATTCATACCAATCTATACCAATATATATTTTGAAAGCCGTTTTTTTTTTGTGTTCGCAAAGCTCGAGAACTGTCTAACAGATTTTTTTCAAATTTCCGACCCCTGGTTCAGACGTCCAAAGGATTANCCATTTGGCCAAACGAGTATTTGAAGTAAATCAAAGCAAATTAAAGTAAGTAAGGTATACAAAGCAAGCCTGCATTGGGCCAGCGCCTTAACTCAGCATATTATAGATAACGTTTGAAATATGGAAAAATACCCATACTCATGGTGGCCGCTGTGGTGTAGGGGTAAGCAGTGCGCGCTTCCACTCCACAGCGCCTGGGTTCAAGCCCTGGTCAAAGCAATATCGCAAAAAATTTAGAAAAAAGGTTTTGCCATTCGGAGTCGGCGAAAAACTGTAGGTCCCTCCTCTTTTTGTGACAACATCAAGGCGCACGCCACAAATCAGAGGAGAAGCTCGGCCAAACACTAACATATGTGTAAGCGCCAATCTATTATTATTATTATTATTACCCCTGCCTTCATGGAAAGGTAGTTTAGAAAAAGTTGGAACGACGTTATTTGATCCCTGTGCTGGGTATATAAAACTTGGTTTCGCCCGAACTTATACTTCTTTTCTTGTTCTTAATTTTTTCGACTTTGACCATCGCTAAATTAAAAAATTTTCTATTCAAGTTGCTAAACATATTACATACTAGATTGCCCTCACCCGCTTCGCTGAGTGTATGAAATTTTTGCGTGATACACTGAGTAAAATTTATTTCAAGAAAACTCAATTTAAAAACAGGAGGTTTAAAATTTAAATATTTTAAAACTAAAACTTTCTTAAACTTCTCTATTTGTCATACTTTTTCAACTCAATTGAGATTTTAAACAGATGGAAACCCTTTACATGTAGTTTTGAAATTAAGCCCTTTTAAAATCGTTTTGATTGATTCCCATATTGTAATAATTCATTTAAATTATTGAATAGTTTGAATTTAACCTTTTAAATCGTTGGCAACCTTTTTAAACATCTTTCGTCTAACACTCATATTATTATACATATTCAAAACCATTTCGATTCATACCAATCTATACCAATATATATTTTGAAAGCCGTTTTTTTTTTGTGTTCGCAAAGCTCGAGAACTGTCTAACAGATTTTTTTCAAATTTCCGACCCCTGGTTCAGACGTCCAAAGGATTAAAAAAAGAGCTGCCACGTGGCGCTGGAGTCATTACGAATAATCGCCAAGTTAGAAAAGGTGCCGTGAATGTCAGAATAAGTAAACCTATTGCACCATTGAGTATATTGAATTATTAAGGTATTTCGCCTGAAATAAGTCTATGTATATTGGATTTCTGTATATGCAATGTTACACAATTAGAGAATTTCAAGAACTTTAAAACGACCACCAAACCATAATCTGAGGCGGTGAGCGTGCCAATGGAAATCGTAAACGTGAATTGTTGGTGAAAATGTTGGACCAAAAAGTTTCGATAAAAAAAAAATATTTTGCGCGGTACGAANTGGCAACCCTTGTGAAAGACTTCAATATTATTAAAAACTTTAAAACTAAAGGTTTCTTAACAATATTTTGTTTGACAACCATATTTTAAATTTTCAGATGGCTTGCGTATAAATTAATTTAAATTTTACTTTTCAAACAANACATATGTGTAAGCGCCAATCTATTATTATTATTATTATTACCCCTGCCTTCATGGAAAGGTAGTTTAGAAAAAGTTGGAACGACGTTATTTGATCCCTGTGCTGGGTATATAAAACTTGGTTTCGCCCGAACTTATACTTCTTTTCTTGTTCTTAATTTTTTCGACTTTGACCATCGCTAAATTAAAAAATTTTCTATTCAAGTTGCTAAACATATTACATACTAGATTGCCCTCACCCGCTTCGCTGAGTGTATGAAATTTTTGCGTGATACACTGAGTAAAATTTATTTCAAGAAAACTCAATTTAAAAACAGGAGGTTTAAAATTTAAATATTTTAAAACTAAAACTTTCTTAAACTTCTCTATTTGTCATACTTTTTCAACTCAATTGAGATTTTAAACAGATGGAAACCCTTTACATGTAGTTTTGAAATTAAGCCCTTTTAAAATCGTTTTGATTGATTCCCATATTGTAATAATTCATTTAAATTATTGAATAGTTTGAATTTAACCTTTTAAATCGTTGGCAACCTTTTTAAACATCTTTCGTCTAACACTCATATTATTATACATATTCAAAACCATTTCGATTCATACCAATCTATACCAATATATATTTTGAAAGCCGTTTTTTTTTTGTGTTCGCAAAGCTCGAGAACTGTCTAACAGATTTTTTTCAAATTTCCGACCCCTGGTTCAGACGTCCAAAGGATTAAAAAAAGAGCTGCCACGTGGCGCTGGAGTCATTACGAATAATCGCCAAGTTAGAAAAGGTGCCGTGAATGTCAGAATAAGTAAACCTATTGCACCATTGAGTATATTGAATTATTAAGGTATTTCGCCTGAAATAAGTCTATGTATATTGGATTTCTGTATATGCAATGTTACACAATTAGAGAATTTCAAGAACTTTAAAACGACCACCAAACCATAATCTGAGGCGGTGAGCGTGCCAATGGAAATCGTAAACGTGAATTGTTGGTGAAAATGTTGGACCAAAAAGTTTCGATAAAAAAAAAATATTTTGCGCGGTACGAAGTTCGCCGGGTCTGCTAATATTATAATATTTCATTTAAACTAATTGAGTTGAATTTTTAAAAACGTGGCAACCCCTGTGAAAGACTTCAATATTATTAAAAACTTTAAAACTAAAGGTTTCTTAACAATATTTTGTTTGACAACCATATTTTAAATTTTCAGATGGCTTGCGTATAAATTAATTTAAATTTTACTTTTCAAACAAGTGGCAACCCTTTTCAAAATATATTACCCTACAGCTTTTTTAAGTCTTTTGACAACCCTTTTTTAATATAATTTTCAAATAAACAACTCCCTTAATTGAAGTTGAATTCGATTTTTTTTAAAAGGTGGCAGCCATCATCCGTGAGTAGAGAATGCTCTTATATACTTCCATGCCAAGTTCCAGTAATCTACCAAAAATATTTCCTGAGAAATGCAGTATGAAAAATTCCGTTTGTATGGCAGGTGCTACGCCCTCTTGCCTAATCGAGATTAAATGTGTCCTATATTTTAAGTTGGTCTAAATAACAGCAGTGTACAAAATTTCATGATGATCGGTTGAATAGTTAAAGCGTGAAAGCGAAGCAAACAAACAAACTCACTTTCGGATTTATAATATTAGTAAGGATTATAATTATATTTTGACAGTATCAGTTTTTTTCTGATTGGCGCAAAAAAATATTGCCTAGTGACGAATTCGCCCCTGGATATGGTCGTTACTTAAAGCTATTTATATTCGAAATTGCACGAAAATTGGAAAACAGGCATCTATAAGCTTATCCAGGCAAAAAGCTACCTACGTACCGAATTTTAAGCAAATCGGACCATAAATACGATTTCTTCGAACAGATCGGTCCCTGGTCCACTTCTCGGACAAAATGGATCATATATGCTAATATATGCTAAAAAGCTACCTACGTACCGAATTTTAAGCAAATCGGACATGTACCTTTGTACTATTTAGCATGTCATTTGACGGTAACAAGAGCAAATTCAATTTAAATCTATTAAATACATTCTAGCGTGTCTCAGTCCTTTACCCACAAAAGCGGCTATAACTTTTTTTTCTATTCGAAACAGTAAGTGTGGCACCTTTCTGAAATCTTTATGAAATGAGCAATTTTTTTATGTAATGTAAAGTTATAGCTCAGTACA
>NW_016159435.1:39402-61529 GCF_001687245.7 Rhagoletis zephyria | reverse complement strand
CGTAAATACGATTTTTTCGAATAGATCAGTCCCTGGTCCACTTCTCGGAAAAAATGGACCATATATCCTAATATATGCTAAAAAAACTACTTACGTACCGAATTTTAAGCAAATCGGACCATAAATGAGATTTTTTAGAATAGATCGGTCCCTGGTCAACTTCCCGGAAAAAATTGATCACATATGCTAATATATGCTAAAAAGCTACTTACGTACTAAATTTGAAGCAAATCGGACTATAATAAGATTTTTTCGAATAGACCGGTCCCTGGACCACTTCCCGGAAAAAATGGGTCATATATGCTAATATATGCTAAAAAGCTACTTACGTACTAAATTTTAAGCAAATCCGACTATAATAAGATTTTTTCGAATAGACCGGTCCCTGGTCCACCTACCCGAAAAAAAGTAAAGTTTTTTTAGCCTAACACATGGTGGTTACCGAAAGCTATTTGTATACAAAATTTCATGAAAATCGCACCAGCCGTTCGCGAGATTACCTGTTACAAAAAAAGGGACTTCTCTTTATACAGGGTGTCCCAGAAGTAACGTGCCAAACTTTAGGGGAAGGTAGGTGGGGGGTGAGCTCCCTGATAAACAAAAAATTTTCAGGTAAAAGTGTCATCGTGTTTGAAATATTTACATTTTTTCGAATTTAAAAAAAATCGTGCCTTTTCATGTGTTTTCTTTAACTGCAACTACAAACCGGGCAATACTTAGTAAATTTTTTATGTAAAATACTTCCAGATAGTTGACTCTCCATACTCAAATGCAATGTAGTTAAAATATATTAAGGAACCATCATAAAATTAGGACTATTTCTGGATTTTTAACTTTTTTTTTCACCCGAGATAGTCAAAGTTGGGGAAGAAAATATCAAAAAGTTAAAAATCCAGAAATAGTCCTAATTTTATGATGGTTCCTTAATATATTTTAACTACATTGCATTTGAGTATGGAGAGTCAACTATCTGGAAGTATTTTACATAAAAAATTTACTAAGTATTGCCCGGTTTGTAGTTGCAGTTAAAGAAAACACATGAAAAGGCACGATTTTATTTAAATTCGAAAAAATGTAAATATTTCAAAAACGGTGACACTTTTACCTGAAAATTTTTTGTTTATCAGGGAGCTCACCCCCCCCACCTACCTTCCCCTAAAGTTTGGCACGTTACTTCTGGGACACCCTGTATAATTAGTATAGATTTTATTTTTCACCCATTCTTTATAAGCAACAAAACTCCAAAAATTAGAGTACCAAACTTCGCGTAAAGTTAAAGAAAATTATCTACACTTTTATAAAACCATTTCACTTTTTAATTACCCTCTTTAGACAAAATTTGAGTGAGCAATTTTGTAGCCCGTTTAATTTTAGTACAACAAAGTGTAAGTTTGAAGATAAGGTAAGTCATAGACCGTTGATTTTTGCAAATATTTTTTTTACGCTCATGCATGTTTTTTTCACATAAAAGGCAACACCTTTAACAAAAGAAAATTGTCAAAATTAAACTATCAGTAAGTTAGTGTTTTTTCGTACTACGGATATACATACATACAGTGACGAACAAAAGTATTGGCACAGTAGATTTTTCGCAATATATGCAAAGTTTTTTATTCTAATTAATTTTCGATAATTTTTTATAAAAATATAGTTCATTTTACTCCAAAAAAACATAAAAATAAAATCTGTAAACTTTGCGCAAAACTCAGGAAAATTCATTAAATTTGCACACTAATTTGCAACTTTTTATTCAGATTTTTTAGAAAAATTCTAAGTATGCAGTATGGACTATAAACCATTCAATTTTAGTATGACTAAATGTAAAATAAAAGTTGCTAGAAAATCGCGTTGATTTTTAGAAATTTTTTTAGTGGAAGGTATTGCTCATTTTCTCCTTNGTATGACTAAATGTAAAATAAAAGTTGCTAGAAAATCGCGTTGATTTTTATAAATTTTTTTAGTGGAAGGTATTGCTCATTTTCTCCTTACAATAAGTAATTGTCGAATATACTTTGTATCGCAGAGCTTGCGTGAGAAAAAAAAATTACCAAAAATCAACGCGATTTTCTAGCGACTTCAAACTTGCACTTTGTTATACTAAATTTGATTGGGCTATAAAACTGCATACTTTGAATTTTTCAAACAAATCTGAATAAAAAGTTGCAAATTAGTGTGCAAATTTTATGAATTTTCCTGAGTTTTACACAAAGTTTAGAGATTTTATTATTATGTTTTCTAGTGTAGAATGAACAATATTTTTATAAAAACTTATCGAAAATAAATTAGAATAAAAAACTGCATATATTGCGAAAAATTCACTGTGCCAATACTTCTGTTCGGCACTGTACATATGCGTATGCAAAAGGCAAGAAAACGATCTTGTTTCACTTCGATGTCGAATTTCTGCCTAAAAGTGAAGAATTTCAAACGTTTCGTTATCATTTCATCGTTATCGCTATAAAAAGTGTGTTCTCATAAAATTACAAGCCAACAGCTCATATGGTCTTGGTTGTATAAAGTTTTGTGTTTTATGTTGGGGGGAAAGAATTAAAAATCAGGTACCAATCATTATTCTTGAGTGGAAAAAATAAAAATTGCAAGATAATCATTATACCTGAGCGAAAAAAATAAAAATCAAAAGTAATCCTTATGCTCGAGCTCAGAATATGAGTATTATTCCTGAGTGCAAAAATAAAAATCGCAAGATAATCATTATTCTTGAGTGAAAAAATAAAAACTGAAGGATAATCATTATTCTCGACCAAAAAACTTAAAATCAAGGGGTAATCATTATTCTTGAGCGAAAAAATAAAAATCATATTTTAATTATTATTTATAATTTTTATTAGTAAAACTTGAAAAATAAAAATCATTGTAAATTGCGGTAGGACATACAAAGACAGATATGTGCGTATACATATAATTGCTGTACGGCACTTACAATATGTTGAATTTCTTAATTTAAATTCAAAAAACAATGATTATTTTCCATCCCTGGTGTAGACATATTTTTATAGGGCTCTTTTTTATCCTATTTTCTTTTTTGTATTTCATGATTAGAACAAATCTTCTACAAATTTAAGCTTATAGATCTCTATAAGTTTTTTTCATTCAGAATCAGCATTAAGCGAATTTATACACATCTAAAAATTTTAAACATTAGAGAAATAGCGCATTCTCTAAGTAGGATTTGTCTTCATAAAAATCATAAATACTATTCAGTCATACCATTTCGTATTTTGCTAGATAAGAAAAAATCCTTTGTTTTAGAAGTTATATACTTATACATAAACACTTTTCTGAGTAGATTAACTGCTCTTTCTCTTCGAATTTGGATTCCTCTTCACAGAGATCATGAATACAATTCCAGACTTTAGTAGATAGCCGAGGGCTGCGATGGTATCTCCCTTCGTTCCCGCGACAGGGGGTCTACGTAACCGTAACGACCCAGATTTATATTTGGCAAAGGTCTGTCACTCCACCAACATTCCCCAAAAACTCTTTGGGGAACTTGTATGCTGGTATCTCCCTTACAAAAACGAATTAGAAATTAGGTTAGGTGTTAGTACTAAGCTACGAAAAAAAAATGTATAAAAAATTCCATCACGTAAATTTTCCGAGAAAATTCGTTTTTAATTTCATTTAATGTTACAGCATACTACTAACATTAACTTCGAATTTTCATAAATCTTTCTGATTTACTGAGGGTTTGGTACATATTTGCTCAATTGATAAAGGAAAAATTCAAAAATGACAAATCAGAAGGATAAAATGGTATTGTGTTATTAAATCAAAAGTCAACAAAGTATTGGCTTATTAACGAGGGGGGATCTATCCCTCCAATCAAGGCCGTATTTAGGGGGGGGGGGGGGGGGGGGNGGGGGGGGGGGGGGGGGGGGGGTGTAGGTGTTCTGAAAATTGTAAAGATAATATGTAGAATTTATTTTTTAAATTGCATAAATTTTTAAGGCAGTGTCACACGATTCGTACATTTGTACAGATTTGTAAATTTTTATATTAGGCTATTGGCAAAAAAATGGGAGATTTCTTTTTGTAGCCAAAAGATTGGTACAATACAGCGATGTTCTATTGAAAAATTTCAATAAATTAATTTTCGTGATTTGGATAGTGAAAAATATTTTGGGTGTTCAAACAATTGGGATACGATTTACACCAAATTTTGGCAAATACCCAATTGTGTGACACTGCGTTTAAACTTGTATTTATACGGATGTTGGTAAAAAACTAACACAAATTAAATAACAAAAATAATATTTTAAAACTTGTCAATATTTGGTGCGGCTAAAATTTTTTCGACTACTGCACATAAGTGGGCTATGATTACTCGGCCGTGCTATCATAGTAGCACAATGCCACTCATATTTGGCTTACAAACAAAATACGGTCAGGAATTTCAAGATTTCAATCCTGTTTTTATGAAAAATTTTATTTTTATCAGTATTTTCTTTATCAAAATATGTTGAAATAAAGATGAAACTTAAAAAATTTTTGCCATTTTTTGGTCACACACGTCGCTACTGCACCTTACCTGGTGTCTTCTAAAGAATGTGTGAAACCAAAAATGGACCCAAAATCTAAAAAGTGCAGTAACTGCGTTGGAAATCTCACTGCTAACTATAGAGGTTGTCCAGTTTATATCTCAATGAAAGAGAAAACAATTCCCAAAAATATTCCTATTAGGCAAAACCCCATACCAGAACCCGCTAAGCCAATGTCTGCGCCAATGACTGTTAATAACTTTACTTCATATGCACAAATGCACAAAAATACTCCTCCCACACAACCTCTTTTTGGTCAGAATAGTAGCAACCTAGAAGCTACTATAAACAACTTTATGAAAGTTATGCTGGAGCAAATGATGGCAATGCAGAGCATGGTACAAGATTTGATTAAAAATCAAAATATATTACTTCAAGCCATTTTTAGCTAAACCATGAATAATCTCAGAATTTGTTTTTGGAATGCGAACGGGAAACCCCAGCATAAAAACAAACTAGAAATTTTCCTAGAGCGATATCATATAGACGTTTTGCTTGTATCTGAAACCCACCTTACGCAATTTAATAACTTTCAAACTAATGGGAACAAATTCTATGATACTAAGCATCCACAAGGTAAAGCCCGAGGTGGAACAGCTATTCTCATTCGTAACAGAATAAAGCACTATGAATTAGAATCGCAAAGTGATGAGATCATTCATAACACTGCAATAAACATTGATGACCACTTGGGTGGCCTTACTGTATCTGCTATATCCCTGCAGAAAAAAATTATCAATTGATAAAAAATAACCTACTTTTAGTTAGCTTTTATGCGGGATTTCGATAAAATATAAAACTTGTGATTAGCTACNATTTCTATAAAATATATAACTTGTAGTTAGCTACAAAAAGCTAACTTGAATCAAGTGGACAAGTAATGCAGGAGTAAAGCTCGAGATTGTTTTCTTTGAACGCGTTTCTATTTAAATATCCTGCACTTCGCAAATACTTTTTCGAATTGAGTACAAATAAAAGGGAAATCGAAATTTCATATTATCATTTTGAAGTTATGTCTGACGGAGTTCGAATATGGGACCACCTACAGAAGGATATCTAAACAAATATGAAATGTAATACAATAAATAAAGTATATAAAAATAAAAAAATATAAAAACAAGTAAGAAAGTCTAAGTTCGGGCGGAGCCGAACATTAAATACCCGGCGCAAGTATTAAATATATGTTTTTTCACCTTTCCGAAACCTTCCGCTAGATGGTAAGCTGGGGTGTATCAATTTTGAGTAAATTAGCGTCCTTCAATTTCGAAATATTGAAGTTTCAAGCATTTCTGAAATTTACCGTTATATGAAAAGCGGCCGTTATTTTAGTCCGATTTCAATAATTTTCAACGTTTGCTTATATGTGGCAAGCACAATAACCACACCGAGTTTGGTACAAATTGGTAGAACGGTTACCGATATACTATATGTGATCATAAGTGGGCGGTGCCACGCCCATTTTCCAAAATTTTACCATAAACGTATTTCTTGGTAAAGAATTGTTGCAAGCATCAATTTTGAATAAATTAGCTTCAATATTTACTGATTTATCGAAAATTTTGTATTTCTCTAAATTACCGTTATATGGGATGTGGGCGTGGTTATTGTCCGATTTTAAAAAGTTTCGGCGATTTTTTATGCTGTACCAAGGCCAACTGTGCCAAGTTTGGAAGAAATTGGTGAAGCGGTTACCAAGATGTACCCATAAGTGGGCGTGGCTACGCCTATTTTCCAAAAATTTATAATATTCTTATTTTTCGACTAAAAATTATTATAAATATCAATTTTGAGTGAATAATCTCCAGTAGTTACTAAAATATCGCAGTTTTCGTATTTCTGAAAATTACCGTTATATGGGAAGTAGGCGTGGTTATTGAGCGATTTTAAAAATTTTCGGCCATTTGGTATGTTGTACGAAGGCCAACAACTGTGCCAAGTTTGGAAGAAATTGGTGCAGCGGTTACCAATGTAACCATAAGTGGGCGTGGCTACGCCCATTTTCCAAAAATTTATAATATTCTTATTTTTCGTCTAAAACTTATTATAAATATCAATTTTGAGTGAATTATCTTCATTAGTTACTAAAATATCGCAGTTTACGTATTTCTGGAAATTACCGTTACCTTGGATTAAGGGAAACCTACATACCAAATTTCGTTGAGATATCTCAGTTTTTGCTCGAGTTATCGTGTACACGGACAGACGGACAGACGGACAGACGGACGGACAGACAGACATGGCTTAATCGATTTCTTTTTTCATCCTGATCATTTATGTATACATTTGTCTATATCTATCTCGATTCGTTTTGGCTGTTACAAACAACCGTTATGTGAACAAAATTAATATACCCTTGTGCACAAGTGCGCTCGGGTATAAAAATATTTTGTTTTTACTATTGATATTTTATGTCCAAAAGTAGCTAAGTTAGTCCAAGTTAGTTACATCAAATGCAGAGGTAACCACCCTTGACTATTTCGCGGCCATCGCCATACAAATATAGTTAGCTTTCGTCAAAGAATATATACAGATAACAAGAGACTTTTAGCTCCTTCCTAATCAACTTAAAGTTAGCTCATAGTTAGATCCATTTCCTGCAGGGATACTGCCCTCCTCGTCATAACATAAGAGAAAAACAATTTAATGACTTTTTCCTAAAGTTTGGCAGTAAGTTTATTGTAGCAGGAGATTACAATGCCTAGATTGATTACACCAAAGGGTAGAAATCTATATAAAGTAATCCAGAACAGAGGATTTGACGTCTTTTCTACTGGTCAGACAACGTATTGGCCATCTGACAAAGGGTATTGCGCGACACCGAGTTAATACTAAAGCCTCATTTGATCTCTCTTCAGATCATTCACCCTGCCTCATAACATTATCAATGTTTATTAATTATGAAGAAAAACAAAAAAGTCTTACAAATAAGCACACAAACTGGTTAAAATACAAAAAGTATGTCAGTTCGCACATTTACCCGCAAATTCCTATTCGGACCGAGAATGATATCGACAAGGCAGCTGAACATCTTATTGATATAATAATTAAGGCCGCAGAAATTGCAACACCAAATCCTTCTATTAAACATCGCAGTTCTTACTGCCCTTGCCTGCACACCCCAAAAATTCTTAACTTAATAAGTACAAAGCGCAAATTAAGAAGGGAATGGCAAACAATTCGCTCTCCAAAGCTTTAACAGGAGCTGAATGCTGTACAAACGAATTACAAACGATCCTTCAGTCCTTGTCTGCTTCGAAAAAATTTTGAGTAATTTGTTCGGACTTTGAGGATTTTTCATATGTTTTTGAGGAATTTGGTAATTTTTTTGTGGCAACACTGAATGAACCATTCAAACCGACTAGCGAGAGATCTTCTTAGCCCGAGATATAAAAGAAGACTAAAAAGAAAGGATTTCTCCGATATCATCAAATGATGCGCAATATAATAAATTTCGATATCCGCAATATATCAATTTCGGTTCTGGAACTCGTCCTTTCAGACCGCCTGCCCAGCGCGATATCCAGCGATCCTGCTGCTCGGAATCTTGTCCAATCCTGACTGCTGTAATAAATATATATGCATTAAAAAATAAAAAATTTCTAAGCATTGGCGCAGAAATTTTAAATTTAATAGTAGTTTCTAAGATTTGAAAAATTATTGTTTTTTCGAAAGAAAGATTCAATATATAAATACATATTATACAAAAAAAAAGAAAAAAATATTCCGACGAACTGATAACCTCCTCCTTTTTTGGAAGTCGGATAAAAAGAAAAAAAGTTGAACTAAGTTTTCAAAACAAGTGGCAACTCTCTCACACGTAGTTTAAAATACAGTTTTTTCAAAGCCATTCTGATTGATATTCATATTATTGTATATTATTCTACTTATTTTTTATATCGAACTTATCTTTGTAAATAGGTGGCAACCCTCATTAATATAATGAAGAAACAAAGCCTTTTCAAAACCATTTTGATCGATACCCATATTGTAATAATTAATTTAACTTATAAATAATTTGTATTTAATTATTTGTCAGGTGGCAACCCTTTCCAACAAAACTTCAGAAAATGCAGCCATAGTGAATCTTGCGGTTACTATGGCAACCAACTACCATTACTTTAATCAGAAATGCCACTCACTTGATCGATCAAATGACAGTCATTCCCCTGCAAAAAATTGTGCGACTAATCTCTAAAGAGATTAATTAGTCGCAACTAGTCTCATACGGGTACTAATGGAGATCAGTTAGTCTCGACACATCCCTTATGGGTGTAATTGGAGATCAATTAGTCCACAACTCATCTCTAACGGGTACTATTAACGATTTAATGATATGTACGCACTCAAGAATTATAGAATACAAGATTGCGCCGATCAGAGAGGATTTTTGAGAATAACTTTTGTGTGACGTCACATGGTGCAATGGCGAGAGAGAAGCAAGAATGGAAGAAGAAACAAGTAAGAAAGTCTAAGTTCGGGCGGAGCCGAACATTAAATACCCGGCGCAAGTATTAAATATATGTTTTTTCACCTTTCTGAAACCTACCGCTAGATGGTAAGCCGGGGTGTATCAATTTTGAGTAAATTAGCGTCCTTCAATTTCGAAATATTGAAGTTTCAAGCATTTCTTAAATTTACCGTTATATGAGAATCGGCCGTTATTTTAGTCCGATTTCAATAATTTTCAACGTTTTGCTTACACGTGGCAAGTACAATAACCATACCGAGTTTGGTACAAATTGGTAGAACGGTTACCGATATACTTATATGTGATCATAAGTGGGCGGTGCCACGCCCATTTTCCAAAATTTTACCATAAACGTATTTCTTGGTAAAGAATTGTTGCAAGCATCAATTTTGAATAAATTAGCTTCAATATTTACTGATTTATCGAAGATTTTGTATTTCTCTAAATTACCGTTATATGGGATGTGGGCGTGGTTATTGTCCGATTTTAAAAAGTTTCGGCGGTTTTTTATGCTGTACCAAGGCCAACAACTGTGCCAAGTTTGGAAGAAATTGGTGCAGCGGTTACCAAGATATACACATGTAACCATAAGTGGGCGTGGCTACGCCCATTTTCCAAAAATTTATAATATTCTTATTTTTCGTCTGAAAATTATTGTAAATATCAATTTTGAGTGAATTATCTTCAGTAGTTACTAAAATATCGCAGTTTTCGTATTTCTGGAAATTACCGTTATATGGGAAGTGGGCGTGGTTAAAGTCCGATTTCGCCCATTTTCAATACCAACCTACCTTGGATTAAGGGAAACCTACATACCAAATTTCGTTGAGATATCTCAATTTTTGCTCGAGTTATCGTGTACACGGACAGACGGACAGACGGACAGACGGACAGACGGACGGACAGACAGACATGGCTTAATCGATTTCTTTTTTCATCCTGATCATTTATGTATACATTTGTCTATATCTATCTCGATTCGTTTTGGCTGTTACAAACAACCGTTATGTGAACAAAATTAATATACCCTTGTGCACAAGTGCGCTCGGGTATAAAAATGTTGCAAGGAAAACGTAAACAAGTTGCACGAGTGTGACGTCATGCAAACAACGATTCTGTCAAGTTCGTTAAGAGAGGAATAGCGGTCCGAGATCGGCGAAACCTTTGTATTCTCTCAATCGTGGTACGCACTTAGTCAATGAATTTTCATGTGCGGCGTTGAAACACAGAGTTCGAATCTCAGCTCGCGCAAATTTTTATTTTTGTTTTTTAAAAGTGACTAGTCGCTTTTTATACCCATTCGGGTATAAAGATGAACCATTAGTCTCTTCATAGGACATGCTCGAACAAAAGCGAACAGTTTATTCCATATAAAGAGATCAAAAGTGGTATTAGTCGCATGCTCCTTTGCGATTGCTCCCGGAGTCATCCCGGATTAGTTCCATTTTTTGCAGGGTCGCTACAGGGCCAAACGGACATATAAAATTTTGTATATGTGTAAGTTTTCGCTGTGAATGTGTTGGAGTTTCTGTCAATCGCGTCTTGTAGGGTTATTTTCCAGGAATGAACATTTTTGAACAAAATTCTGTTTTCAAAATCGTGGCTGCCAGCCGAATCGGATCAGAATATTGTTATTTTTTATAAGCATTTGAATTAATGGAATCACGGATTATGAGGGTCTGAGATAATTACTTAATTCTTATCTAATTAAAGGTCAGACCTATAGCTTTTTAATTATTTGAGCATCGATTCTCATTTCTCCTGGAAATCCTTATTGAAGGAGCTAACTCTTTGACTTTAAATAGCAAAGAAGGAAGACGCACAGTGTTTCGACTATATGGAGGCAGGTAGAAAAAAGTCATGGTGACAGTTTATAAAAAAAAACCGGTTGGACTTATAGAGGGAAAGGTAAAAGTCATAAATACCAAATTTTACATTATTTACTCACCACCCTTCTTCACGAACGATACATTTCCAAAAAAATGGGCGCGATACCGACTAATCAGTTTAGTTGCCTTTGGCGGTTAACCCATTAAAAGTTGTGTTCCAGCAGCAGTACGAATAGCAAGAATTTACAGGATTTTACAGGAAGCTGTTCCCGCACGACACCTTTCATAAGGTTTATTAATGGCGAAAACAGCTGTTCCTGTAAATCCTGCAAAACCTGCTATTCGTACTGCTGCTGGAACGCAACTAAAGAAAGTATTTCTTTTTAAACTGTCGTGGAATATTCAGGTGAAGGTATTTATCATTTTTTTTTTGTACTTTCCCATTTTCTTACCAAAAAATTTACTTTGAAATGTAGATGCTAAATATTATTAGTATTAGAATTTTATGTAGTTTTCGAATATATAATTTGATCTTTGCGCGCGACTTTGCAAATATACGTAATTTTTGATTTTCTTAATTTCTGATTTTCAGCTTCTTTTTGCATAATTTCGCGAAAATAATTTTTCGAACAATGAAAAAATCTCACCAGTTATTCGGAAAAAAGCGGGTATTTACACCACAGTCACTTTATAGTATAACCTTTGTTTTCTGAGAGTGGAAAGCAGGAAACAAAAATTACCCGAAATTCCATCACATTTAATGACTGGGCCCACATTTTTTGTGAGTTTTGAACGTTATAGTGATCCAATCTTCCCCATATGTTATATTTAGGTTTTTCTAATAAAATAAAGACTACGAACGAAATTTCATCGAAATCGGATGAGATTTAATGTTTCCGCCCACAAGAGTAGAGGGCGTGGCAATTATTCCAGCTTTAAAAATCTCATAATTCTTAATTTCTAAGTAAAATTAGTGCACATTTCATGTTGAAATGTGAAATCGGTGCAGGTGTACTTCTATTTCCACCTGCCTCTATATAGTCGCAACACTGTGGGACGTAGGGGGAGAGTTTTACCCCAGAATTTTTTAGCCAAGGATCCAATGTATATAAATATAAAAAAAATATTGCCCAACAAGTAAACAAAATTACTGTTTTTTAAATTTTCGCTAAAAATAAATTCCCCAAAGAGCCCCATTTGAAATGGTTGAAACGAATATATGTATGTAACATCAAAAGCAAATCACGAAAATTTGGTTTAAAATTGCAATATACGCTTTCTTTTTTTATGCCTAGTAGAACCCAATGCAGGTATTTAAAGCACAGAAAACAAAAAAGATGATAGGTCCATTCTTTTTCAACCGAGCTACAAAAGAACACTCGCTTAAATGACGAAATACATGCAAAGCAACAACACAAACTCGGCTATTTATACGAGTTCAGACAGGTCGGTTAAAAAATACGCGACCTGAAGAGAAGAGTTGTTAAGTGAAACATCTGTTCTATTGTGAATTGTTAATGAGAAAGTGGAGAGGTAAATTTTTGTTTTAGTATATACATGGTTTATATTTTAAATAAGTATATGTATTACGCAAATACCTTACATAATTACTAATTTCTATTGTTTTTTGTGTCTAAATCCAGTTGAACTAATCACATGTTTCTTGCCAGCTACCAGCAGGGTTGCTTAAGTAGCTAAAAGGAAATTTTACCCGAGTTGAGTGTTCTTTTGTCACTCGTTTACGAAAAAATGCAGCTTATATTATTAAAAGGACAATGTTCTATTTGACGTACGTCAAAGGCCAAATAGAAGTGGGTTATATAGCTTAATTCCATGTTCTGACCGACAACGAAAACACTTTGAAAACGAGTTTTGGGATTGTGGGCTGAAGGCTGTTCACACCGGCTGTTTATGTTTTCGATGTCGATGTAGCCAAAAAACCGGTTGTTTCTACTTAGGGTAGCAGACTTGAACGCAGGGTGCAACTACAAAGCTACAAATTTAAATTCATTTCAAAATGGTATAAAATTAGGCGTTGCCACCGCACGCCGATTAAATAACAAATTCATATAATCTAGTCGTATAATTTGATTTTATTCGGAGTCAGTGCCATCCGATTCGCTGTTAACATCCGAATCCTCTTCATCATCATCAATATCTTCAACAGTATTGTCGTTCGACCTATTTAAGTTCGGTGTTGCAGCAATCAAAATGGTTTTTGCCTCGGCGGAAAATGGCAAGATTTTCTTTTTATTCTTTAGCCGGAAAGTAATCGACAGTGAAACCCTCTTAAGTACCTAACCCGCTTAAGTAACCAACATTTTTGGACACCGTGAATTTTGTAATATAATCTGAAGAAAATACCTCCCCGCTTATTTACCCTACCCGCCTAAGTACCTAAATTTTTCGTGCCCCATTTACAATTTTACTTAGAATTTTCCCCTTTTAAGTGCTCTTTTAAAATTCCTTAACCCGCATCCATCGTTTGTATCAAATTGATGCAAATTTCGAAAACATATTAAAATGTTAAGAAAATAGTTAATGTTTTGAATTGTTTTTTTGCAACAAATGCGTATAGATATTTCAAGCATTTTTATTCTTATTATCGGAAAATGATTAAACATACGCCGGTCATTAATATAAAATGAAAAAAAAACCAACATTTCATTGAGTACTAGGGTATTTTTCCATATGTATCAAATTGATGCACAACGTACTTTGTGTTGCAAAAAATTTCCAATGGATGCGGGTTAATTCTTGTAAAAATTACATACCATTGCACTATATATATTTTTTTAAGTTTTTGTGTCTAAATAATGCTAATATTTTGATTTTAAACTATGTATACTTCATTAAATGTTTTTAATCAAGTATTTATGTAAGTTAACAAGAAGATGTAACAACATCAGTAATCATGTTCGCTTAAGTACCCGCATCGAGGTAAAATGCAGCAGTGTCTCAAAAAAGCGTATTCTGGCATGGAGCAGGGATGATAAATGAGTTTTTTAATTTTGTACCAAACGGCCAAAAAAAGTGTACCAAATAAGCCGAGAAATTACCAACATTTAAAAGACCATACATACATAGTTATGTACATATACATATGTTTTTAGATTTTCTGTATAAAAATCATGATATAAATCATGTCGCGTCGAAGGTGGAAAACATAAGTGCAAATCAATTGTTTGAAAAGGCCACCAAAACGCCAAGATAATCAACAAAAGTATACAAGTATATAAGTATAAGTAGTAATAAGTATAATCTAAGTGCTAGTAGTATCAAAAATTTTCAAAAAAACTCGTTGCATTTAACGGAATGGAAGTTTCACAAAAATATTTCCATTTATAGAAATAAACAAGTTAATAGCAGTGCTCTCGTACCTAAAATCTTGCAAAGTGGGGGAAATCGAGAGCGCAAAATGGCACTGGAATCTGCCACTTTCTGCTGGAAAAAATTTTACCTGCGAAAACTTACCAGTAAAAAAGTCTGCTGACCACACACTTGTGCAAGTGAATAAATAAAAGAAAGGAAGAAAAGTTTAGTTTAGTTAATTTACTATTAATCTCTAATTTTCTAATTTCCGTGCGTCAACTATGGCTGCCGTATAAAATGTTTCAACTGTAACATATTTTTCCCAGAAATATACGAAAATAGATAATAATGCTGAAAGATTCTGACCGAATTTGTCAGTTGATCGTTAAAACGAAAATGGGATAATTTAAAAGGCACATTAGTAGCTATATCTACTTAATTTTTGTGAAACAAGGAAGGGTGCTTGGAGGAGATTCTTTTATTATTGAACGCGTCATAATATGGTATCAAAAATATTTGTTAGAAAAAAACTTATTCATTCCGAGATATTTTATTTATATGTGAAAAATATTTTTCCTATACAAAAGTATTCAATAGTAAACAAATTCCAAATTGGGGACAATGCACCAAGCGGATAATAAATTACCAAATGAACCACCTATTGCAACTGTGAAAGTTATCTGTTAGCTGTTTCGAAGACTGCAAGTTTTTGCAAATTTCGGAACTGCTCAGAATTTCTGCTGTTGGATGATTTTGTTTGGAGAATACAAAAATGCTCCTACCAAATGTACCTATCAGAAAATCAGAATGGCGTAAGTTGCACTTTTTTACTGGTTTTACGTTCAATAACTTTTTCTGATATTTTAGTCTTCCCCTCAATTTTACTCGCTATGATTATTTTATTCTCTGGCTGCTAGTACTTCCTGGAAAATTTTACGAAAAAACCTATTATGACAGCATTTTTTTTTTTTAAGTAAGAGTTTCGTTTTCTAATAAACACCACGTATTTAAATATGGTAGAAAAATATGACTATATTTTTATGCACAAAAATTCAAAACTCCAAGTAAATAGAGTGTGGTATTTCGACATAATTGTGCTGCAGTACCGTATCTTGACAAAAATGTATCAAAAATGTCAATGTAGTACCAATGTACTTTTGGCTTCCAAAATGTACCAAAAAAGTACAATTGTACCATCAATTTCATCACTGGCATGGAGTACGGCACCTTTCTCTAGTTTATTAAAATCCTTTGTTGTCTGGCCGAATATATAACATCGCATAGTTGATGCAGTGTCGTTTCGGAGTTGCAGACCTTTCCGTCTACCATTGTCAGCAAAATATTGCGACTGATTTTCACTGATATTTCACTGTCACAGTTTCCTTCAGATTTTTAGCTTAATTTTCGATGTATTGTAAAAGAAAAAATTAAAGGAAACATTTTTTTTGTAAATTTTGCCTTTGACTAAAAAAAATTAAAAAGGTTGGGGTGGGTCGGGGTGAGATTTTATTTTTCATTCAAATAGGCAAAGGTTCAAACTTTATTACCATGTTTTAAATGTAAGGCGAAAAAGCCCGACACATAAACAAAAACACTATTGTTTCAAACTTTTGTTAAAAATACCACGTTTTTAAGAAGGAAATTTTCAACATAAGTCTAAATGCGAAACTTTGACCAGAAATTAACTGTAGCATATCTTTATACAAAGTACATACCTTTGACATCCATATTCAATAAGATTTTTTCTGGTAATTCCCCATGCGAAGACATATTAACACAGAGAAATATGTAAAATAATCAAAAGCGCCGAGAACAAAGACACGCGTTACACACAAAGGCTAGGTTCCGACTGATTATGTGGCCAGACACAGAAAAACACGCGGGTTTGGGGGCTGGGGGGCGGTGAACCGGTTATCGTACTTATTTAAACATGCATTGTTTGTGTCATTTTATGAGTTTTAGAAAAACCACTTTTGACCGTTTTTTTGCCTCAAATACCCCTTAGTGTGTCGGTCAGGACATGGTATAAGAAATAATATATTTAGAAACACTTTTATTAAAGTTCATAAATATGGTATTTGACCATTTTTGTTACACAAATACTCCCATGTACGATGACTTAAGATGATTATGGATTTTTTAATGTTATTCCTAACATTCGCATTCCGAAAATTCGCATTCGCGAATGTGAAAAATATGGCATTCGAAACATCCCTTATAAAGTCGTTAAGGCCCGTTTACATACAACTTTGGCGTTGCGTTGGCGTTGTCGTCGCTTCGACAGCTGACTAGGAATACATGCGTTTATAAGAAAGTCTCCACATAACCAAAGTTGGTCAACGCCAACGCCAACACAACGCAGAAAGATGGCTAACGCTCAACTTTTCGCGCGCATCTTTCGTCAGCTGTTCCAAAGAATCCAAATTATATGATTTAATTTTCCTTTTTAATCAAATATATAATATAGTTTTTGCTACAATTATTGATATAAAATTTTGATTTATCTGCCGCTAGTATGTTAATTTAGTATTCCAAGTTGATATTGCATATACGGAAAACGCGAGTAACCAGGTTATTATGTAAGTAACGATTTGGTACTTCGAGTCAGGGGTTGCAAATCAACAAACGAAAATGATTAAATACCTCTTTAGCTCTTATACAAAGAGATTACGGTTGCCATTTTGGCCGAAATGTACCATTTTTGGTACATTTTTTCTAGTTTAGTACACTGGTACATAACTTTCAGATTTGGTACATTTTTGAAACCTGGTAAAACGAGATAATTATTACTGACATCATATACCTATTCATTAACTCCACACCGGTAATTGAAAAGCATTACAACATAACCAAATGGCCACTTGGTCGTTTATTGACATTCCAGCTGCGTTTCATAGTACATCCATCATACGACGCAAAACCAAGGCCATGACAAGTAAGTATATTTTTAATGTACATAATTGAAATAAGACAGTAGAAATTAGGAGGCAGTAGGCAAGAGCTCCTGGAGGGTTTAACATTCAAGGCTTTTGGCTATGATATAAGCTTTTCATCTACATATGTGGTGACTGCAACATTGCCTTTAGATTGCAGATGCTTTGAAAAGGGTCTATCAATAATTGCCCTGAAGTCCACCATCGCCAACTTCATCAAAAGAGGGAAAGTCAACAAGGCTTAGTCTCAACCGGAAACTTCGAAGATTTAGTTATCGCAAGACGGCAGATACCCAGAGTAAACCCTGAATAAAATGTTCGATGAACAGTGAAAGTCTTCGGAGAAAGAGGAATGGGGCCAGGATATATATCATGTTTGACAGTCAGGCAGCATCAAGGCTTGTGGACTACACGGTCAAGTTTTAAGCGATTTTTAATATATCCTGGTTTAAATTTTAGTCCAAAAAATTCGTGGTTTAAAAATCAAACCAAAATGTTTATTTATATTTTCTAGGTTTCATATATAGAAAATTTGGTTTAAAATCTAAACCGAAATAGAAAATGTTTGCACACAGCGAAGTGTGGTGTTGATGCAAACTCAACATATGATCTCTCTGATCGGCGCAATCTTGTATTCTATCATTTTTGAGTGCGTCCATATCATTAAATCGTTAATAGTACCCGTTAGAGATGAGTTGGGGACTAATTGATCTCCAATTATACCCATAAGGTATGAGTCGAGACTAATTGACCTCCATTAGTACCCGTATGAGACTAGTTGGGACTAATTAATGCCCAATTGTACCCGATTGAGAGTAATCTCGGAATACTCTCTTTAGAGATTAGTCGCCCAATTTTTTGCAGGGCATTTACATGCGTGGCTGTAGCTGAGTGTGCAAAGATGCTTGATAAATTTGGTTGCTACCAAGGCTGTCCGGATTCAATTCTCATCAGACGGAGCATGAAATTTAAGATTTTTTATTGTTTATTCTTAATTATAAAAATGTTTGCGTTTAAAATTTAAACCGAACTGTTTAAATTCTAGTGGGAGGATTCTCAAGCTGCCGCCGAATGGTGGATGAGAAAGAGATGTGGCAATCTAATTTATAACTCCCCCTAAATGAATCTCGAAACGACTTCAGAATTTTAGTCCGGAATGCCTGAGCACTTTCACAGACTACCTGACTGAACTGGAGATTCTGTCGCTGAAATATATTATGCGATTATGCGACATGACACCCCCTAAAACGTTTAAATTTACAGCTGCTCTAAGGTTGTAGTGCACTTTTATAGGGTCAGTACAATAGGTCTACATACATAGGTCGCGTTTATGCGCTCAACTAAGTTTAAACAAAAAACTAAAAAACAAAGTATATTTGCAAAATGTTTGAATAATTAAATCTAGAGCTAAAACATAATTTGCACATACTTGCACTAATCACCAACTAGGCCAAAGAAGCTCATCAAAATTAATAAAATTTACGAAGAAAATTGGCCAGAAAATAAGATATTATATTAAATAAGTTGGTAAATTTTTTACATTCTGGTACAGTTTTTGGTACACAAAAAAGGAGGTAAGTTACAACCGTGGAAGAGATACTAAACCTTAAACAAATAAACATTTACTTCCTCAGTTCAATACAATAACTGAAGGAAGAAAATAACGAACTCAGGGTGAAGGTATCTAAGCTTTAAAGTAAGCTAAATTGGAGAGAAAAAACAACTAGAAAATTCCATTGAAATTTTAGAAGTGGATTAAGCAAAATTTTCAGTGATGCATTAAATGTGATGGTATCGAATGATGAAATTGAGAAGTTTAACATCAAACGCATAAATAAGCGAACATAATTATTGATAAGGTGTAACTTGTTAACTTGCATTGATATGTAAATCCTTGATTAAAACATGAACATTTATTGAAGAATACGAAGCTTAAAACCAAGATCGAAGCATTATTTAAACAGATAAACAAACAAAGAAAATCTTTATTAGAAAAAATAGATAAAGCAAAGTATGTCATTTTTACAAGAACTAAATTTTTTTAAATTTCATTGATTATACATATTTATACCTTCATACAAACAGTGTTGGACATATTATTTTGAACCAAATTCAGAATAATATTGTTTGTAACTTCTGTTTATTTATTAATTTTTAAGATTTTTCAATTAAAATACAGTTAATTCCCTTACCATATAAACTTAAGCTTAAGATTTTTAAAAACACTTACAAAAAATTCATCAAATTTCAAACTTTTTTTAGTTGCCCATTAAATTTTAGTGTAATAATATGCAAGTTTCAACTGACTAAAAATTACCGTTTATTTTTTTGAATTTTTTTGCCGAAGGTATGTAGCGCTGCTACTGAATTTCAGAATGTGTAAATATTTTAAGGAATCTTAAAAGAGCACTTAAAAGGGGAAAACTATAAGTAAAATGGTAAATGGGGTACGAAAAATTTAGGTACTTAGGCGGGTTGGGTAAACAAGCGGGAAGGTACTTAACAGATGCGGGGGGAGGGGACTTAAGCGGGTTTCACTGTATACTTTTATTACATTACTTTTATTTAAGATGAAAAAGTGGTATTTGCCTTGTAAAGGTTTTCAACTTTTAAAGAAAGCCATCATCAACAAAGTTTTTTCAATTGATAAGTTATAATCTCAAAAATACTAAATTAGTATTTTTAAATATTATCGTTTAAATAATATCAAAAATACTAATTTAGTATTTAAAATATTAGTATTTTTAAATATTGAATTCTAATGTTTTTTATTTGTCCCCAAGAAAAGTGCTAATGTATAGTCATATTTCAAAGAGAAATCGGCACAATTATTTTTTTCTACACCCACGATCAACTACGTAACTGTGAACCACAATGTTTTGTACAAAATGCTCCAGAGATTTGAAACAAATGAGTTTCAATCAGCACTAACGTTGAACCAGCGGTGTAATCGTGAAAGTATTTGACATTCAAAGGATTTACCAATAACGAATAAAATAAATGGGATACGATTAGGGACACGGATGTCGATACGATACGATACCATATCGATACTTTTGGCATTCGATACCGATATTTTTACTCGATAGTTTTAAAACGATATTTTTTGGAATAGAGTACCAGAATCCTAGTATCGTATCGAATGTCATACACTCAAATTAGTCAGCTTTCAGACACGTCAAGTCTTGCTTTCAAGTCTGCTCGTTCCATGGCGAAGGAGGTGAGAAGGAAGGGGAAGAGTGCAGATACCTCTCATTTAAAGAACCACGAACTTGAATTCAATAAAAATTTACGCGTCTGGAAATAGAAAACACAAAAGAGAATGCGAAAAATTGCTTTAAAGGCTTATCTGATTATCAACTCTTCCCGATATAAATTGGGCTTTAAATAATAGACATTTTTGCTATCGTTAGGATAGCATGTGGCGGGATTTGAACATGCGGTCTCGGTGTTTTAAGTCAACACCTCTATCTCTACGTGTAAAAATAATAGATTGGCGCTTACAAAATATGTTAGCGTTTGGCCGAGCTTCTCCTCCGATTTGTTACGTGCGCCTTGATGTTGTGCCACAAAGGGTGTTTCTATGAGAAGCTGTTTTTCATGGCAGGAATACGCTCGGAGGTTTCTAATCTCTTTTTCAGATATTTATTTTTTTGGATTTGGTATCGATATTTGCGATATCGAGTTTTTTATTCCGACATTAATGGGTATCCGATATTTTTCTAGCGATACTTTAAATGAGTACCATATCGATACTTTCGGTTCGATATCGTGTCCCTAGATTCGATACATAGACTGATTACGCACGACCAAAGCCGCAATACTTATTGCGTTCAACCAGAAATCAAACCAAAATTTTCGCAATACTTATTGAAAACTGCCATTGTTTACGCTCGTTTTTGGCAGTGTGGTCGAATTGTGGTAACCTCCTAGTGATTGTCATTTTCAGAGCAACGTTTCAACTGTTTCTTCATACTGTGCGCAGGCGCGGCGTCAGAGTCATTACGCGCGAATTTGAAAACTTATGCAAGTAATGACGATTGCTATGTATAATAAAAACCTAACAGTGTTGTCCATGGGCGTAGCCAGGTAGGGGCAGGGGGCTGCTCGATCCGGCCCCCCCTAAATATCATTCTGGCTACGCCGATGGTGTTGTTCTATTTTCTGAGAGCGTAGTTTAATTGAATTGAATCTCTAATTTGTGTCTTAAAATGTACAAACGCAAATTCTACTTTGAGTGCAGAATTTTTTTTTCAACTCAAATTTTGCCTGCCTATGTTGCCTTTACGATAAATCCGTCAATGTGTACATACATTATTTTTTATAAATTAAAAAGTGTTGTCATGAGATAAACGATATTTATCATAAGCTTATAACTAATCTGAGTATTACTTCGTTGAAATGGATCACCTTTGTTAATATATGGTTCGTAGTTGGGTTTTTAAAGCAATTCCTTTATTTCTCATTTGTCCCGTTAAATTTTTGTAGATCCCGTATTTTTGTCCCATTTGGCTACGGTGACCATACTTATGGCGGCCGAATACGGGACAAATATAATTTTACCTATTTTACAACGCTTTTATCAACTTGCAATGTTGTATGTCCAGACCACCATTTTATACTATAAATATAGCAAGGGTATTTATGGCAAACCTAGTCTAGAGGGAGCTTCGGTGGGACCACTCTGACTTATTCTGTTTAAGGGCTCACTGAAGTCTGCAGCGTCTGTTCACCAGTAGGTGCGGCTGCAAGCGGGTGTCTGCTTGGAGCAAGCGGCTCGCTATATAAACGTGTATTTGGTTGCGAAACCCCCCCGTCCCAGCAATGGGTTGTGCGCTGGGCTTGGGACCCGCCACGTAAAAACCACTTCCAGTGAAGAAGCAAGGCAAAGCCTCGGATGAGACCCCCCCTTATGATGACGACCACGGCAAACGTTTAAAGGACTACGATTTGAGGGCATGCACCTGGAATGTCCGGACCCTTAATGGGGAAGGTGCCTCTGCCCGGCTGGTTGATGTCCTCGTAA
>NW_016159435.1:32693-38001 GCF_001687245.7 Rhagoletis zephyria | reverse complement strand
AGACAAAAGCTGACATCACCGCCATCCAAGAAATGCGTTGGACGGGGCAAGGAAAACAATGTATAGGGCCTTGCGACGTCTACTACAGCTGTCATGTAAAGGAGCGCAGATTCGGAGTTGGATTTGTGGTGGGAGAGAGACTCCGTCGCCGAGTACTGTCGTTCACCCCGGTGGACGAGCGTCTAGCCACAATCTAGGTATCATATCAAAGACATACAATTAGAAAAACTCTAGAGATAGATGTCGCCTCGCCAGAAGAAGTTAAAAATATGCACTACATACGCTACAGCGGAAATGGACGACACGCCATTTCTTTAAATGAAATTAATTGCTGCCATATGTATGTATGTACATATGTAGACATATACTAAATGTGAGCAAAAAACATTTTGCATGCATAGTCTTTTGTTCTCTCTTCACTGCAAGTTGAATTATTTTAGTATCTATTGCAAAATTTTATACAGACAAGACTAGAAAGTATAAAATAAATTAAAAAAACTTTTTGATGTACCACGCTTTTATAAATGGACTAAAATTAGAAAATAATATTTCTCAGTCTCATAGAACTTGTTTTGAGAACTTTTGATTTTGAAATTTTAGCAAAAGTCATTATAAACAATTTATGAGATTGAAAATGAAAAGCGTGGGGCGCATGTAATAGGCCTGATTTGAAATTGAAGAGTAATATATGTATGCATGTGGGTATATTAATAACGACCGCTTAAAATCGATCTCAAATTTGTACTTTCGCTGTAGAAATTTTAGGTCTATGTTATGTATGTAGTTTGAATATTGTCAGTTAAATCAAATGCTTTGTATTGCATGCGCTCCACGTTTTTCGTTTTCAATCTCATAAATTGTTTATAATGACTTTTGTTTTTTGTGCTAGACCTTCTAAAATATTGCAAAAAACGCGATTTTTGACACTTTGACCTCGTTTTTTTCAAAACCTGGAGCTGATGGAAACTTTATGCTTACGGACTCGTAATCAGCATAAAAAAGTCTATCAAAAACAGCTTTATCATTTGCCGCAACAAAATCACTGTTGCCGTTTTTAATTGTTGCTTATTATAGATTTTCAAATATGATATATTTTGTTTAAATTTCGTAATATAATTTTTTGATTTGTTTACAGCCAAGAAATATACAAACGTCAAACACCGATAATAAAAATGCTTTAAATAGCCTTATGGTTTGAAGCAACTGTTGCGGACATGAGTACCAATTTAATCGAATTCGATTAAGTGCTTTTTTCAATTATTCAATTAATGCATTTTCCATAACCCGCGTGCGGCTGGCAACGCCACTTACTGTGCCATTGTGAATTAGTCAGGTGAAATAGGTTTCATGTTGGAATTGTAGCGGGTTCACGGGGTGACTCGTGCCTGCAATTAAATTGCTATTATTATAATCTTTTTACACGCCGTCGCAGCCGCATCGCACCTCTCTTCAGTTTGTTACATCTAACGCCACTAGGGCAAAATTGTGTCATACTTTAATTGACTTAGCTATTTCATACTAATTTTGAATTATTGAAGTGAATAAAGTCATTTGCGAAGTAATTGTAATATTAAAATTCCTCGTATTTTTATTTCGACGGAAATAGAATCTCTGGCGCACCCTGCGCTCCCTTTTGCTACTACCAAAAAGCAAACAGCAACGTTTAAATATAAAGGGAGCTTTTCAATTAAAGGTTGCTTGAGAAAACGGCCATTAAAGGAGGAATCACAATGAAATAACAAAAACTGACAAACTTAAAAAACTGACGCGCAGCTACATGGAGACATTATAAATAAAATCGGCTGTGCTAGAGGTTTTAAACTATCGATAGTCAACTAGTACTATCGATAGTTTAACTTTTTTTGAGAAAAACTATCACTACTCATCGATAGGGGCAAAAAAATAAAACTATCGATAGTACCATCAATAGTTTGACACCTCTACTAGGCAGGGAAGCATGATGAAAATACTACTTTTGAAGCACAATGCAGTGAAAAAAAGACATCTCTAATGCTACTACCTGTTTAATATGGCTTGGGTAATAGTACCTGGTTTTGGAATCTATATACGTAAACAAAATTCGAAATTTTACAGTAAAAGTAAACAAAAAAGACAATTTGAAGACGAAACCTTTGAAAAGCTAAATACTATTAAAATTACTTTTAGAAATTTGAACAATAATCATTAACGTCTAATTTCGATTCATATTCACAAATACCAAGATTTCTACGCAAAATTATAACCTTAGAAATCTTCTGCACACATTTGTACATACATATGTGCTCATCGATTCGAATCACAAGCGTCCAGATTTTAAAATAAAAACTAGTTCATAGGCACACGGAACATTAAAAGAAATACAGAACATTTGGCGACCCGTATGAAATCAATAAATTACCAGAACAATATATGAATACAGAGGACTGTCCTGTATAATACAGGACGGATGGTCACCGTACGTATGGCTGGAAAAAAATCTGGCAACACTACATGGAACGCTGGCGGGTGCAGCGCTCAAATACACATTTGCGTGTCAGATCTGTCAGTTTGTCGCATTTTAGTTTAGTTTTCGAGAGGATTTTCACCGAGCTGAGCTCGTTTTTCTTTAAGATAGGCCTTCAATTGAGCTTTAATTTCACATTTTTCAACGGCTCCAGATTCTACATCCGAGCCTTCGCTTTCGCTGGAGGAATCTGAAATTATTTCTAGGTTGGATGAAAGTTGAAGAGATTGAAGGTCTAGCTGACATGAATATACATGCAGCATATTTTGCCGGTACGACGTAGGGTTGTCTATTTATACGGNGAAGAGATTGAAGGTCTAGGTGACATGAATATACATGCAGCATATTTTGCCGGTACGACGTAGGGTTGTCTATTTATACGAGACGTAAATTTTAGGAAAACGTCATAAATACCTTTTTTTAAAGAGCTGTATCTTGGAAACCTTTTAAAGAAACTTAATGAAAAAGAATGTACATATTTCTTCCGTCTTATTATGTGCTTTAATTGCACATTTGTTACAATAATGTGCAAAAAAAAATTAAATAAACATTTTTCTTTTTGATTATTGCATTTTCTTAAATTTTTGGTTTTACATAAAAACATTGTCTATAATGTCAACATCAAGTACCCAAATGGACATAATGCGCTACTTAGCCGATGGACTCCAGATCGTCTAACGCTCCAGAATATGATAAATATACATTGAAATTTTATGAAATTGTATATTTTTGAAAGAGGAAAGGTGTGTAAAAAACTAAAACAATAGGGGTATTTTCCAAATCTGGCAAAGCCATTGCACGTAGCACGGATTGCATGTATTGCATAACTTGCAAACACACAACAACAAAATATATTGGAAACAATATTTCCTATCGCTGCTAAATAGGCAACGTTGAAATCCTTGTATATATTTTGCAAAATAGCATGGCAAGATAAATGCGACCCTGTGCTAGTTGTTTTGTTGTTGGAATTGCTACATATTTCTCTCATTCCTCTCATCTCGCTCACTTAATATTTTTTTGCTGTCTCTTGTTATTGTATTTGATACATAATTTCGCTGCTTGCTACCCATGCATGCTACTACTTTTCAATGGGGTGCTCTCGTACTCTTCGAGAATTGGAATAGTATTTTTGCATTTCGTGCAATCCGTGCACCGTGCAAGACTTCGAGAATACCTCTAATATGAATAAAACCTATTAACTTTACTAAAGGTCTGAAATCATGCAAATCCCTTAAAGGAAATGGCAGAATTGAACTTTGTTGCAAGTTCACATGGGAAATCTGCTTGCGACGGTATTGGAGGAAATTTTGGAGACTAGCAGCTAGAGCAAGTCTTCAACTCCTGGCGTTACAATAAATTCGTACACCCGAAGCCCTCTACCAATGGGGTAAGAATAATTTAGAAAAAAAGAAGGTGCGGTATGTTTCCAATGGGATGTCTGATGGGAATAAGACGGAAGATATATATTTTTTTTCATTAATGTTGATTTCGTTTCTACTAAAAAATGTCGCATTTTGATTGCCCTTTTCTCTTTTCGTGTTCGATTCTAAATTAAAGGCGAAGGGTGACAAAAATTGTGTGTTCGTTTCTTGAAATGTCACACTCTTGTAAAGTAAAAAAGGCACCTTTTCTGCCCTTTGAAGCTTTGTCAGTGGAGATGGTTGCCCTGAAAATCAGATGGTTGCTTAAAACGATAATATGATGAAATGTGTAATCTGGACAAGGACAAGAAGGCAAAACATGCATTTTCAAAGGGTTGAGTGTAACATCAAACGCATTTTGCACCGTGCAAGGGTAACATTTTTTTGGTAGAAACGAAATCACCATAAGCTTCGTTAAAAGGTTTCCAAGATCAGCTCTTTAAAGAAAGGTATGTATGACGTTTTCCTAAAATTTATGTCCCGTTTAAATAGGCAACCCTACGTCATATCGGCAAAATATGCTGCATTCATGTCACCTAGACCTTCAATCTCTTCAACTTCCATCCAAATCCTTAGAGGTTGCGCACAGAGGTGGCCGCGGTGACATGAAATGCTTCTTATAAGACTTCTTGATGGCCCATATATGTTGCTTGATATACTACTTAACCGTTTAGCGCCTGAAGCTAAAAGCCGGTTATTGTCCGCACCCTGGTTAGACAGACATTTCAACAATATTAGAGTGGACTCTCTGCCCATGTACACATTCGCATTCGCAAAACATTCGTATCATTTGATGCGAATGCGAATGTCGAATACGAATGTGTAAAATGACGCGAATCATTCGCATAACGAATGCGAATAAAAATATTCGCAACATCCCTGAATGGACATGCTGTATAGACCATGTTTGTGGGCAGTTCAGTAATATCGAATTCAAAACGTTTGCCGGTATAAACCTTGACCTTGGAATTTATGACCACAGCCTGACTGGTCTCCAATTTAGTAATTTGCCCAATGAGCGAAACAACAATAACAACAGATTACTAGATAGCACACAAATTTATTTTAAATTTCTTAATGAAGCTTTACTTTATGAAAGCCGGAAAACGGTATATACAGAAAAGGAAGTGACCAAGACGTTTAATTTATTTACAAGTAAACTTAAGGAATACATAAACCAGTCAATCTGTGCGGTTCTTCCAAAAAAAATCCGATGTAATTCTCAAGCCTTGGATCCCTCGAAGATTAATTTAAAAAAACCAGGCTAAAGAACAAGTTGCGAAAAAAATTTACAAGCATACAACTAATACTAAACTCTGGAAACGTGTGCACCATTTGACAACTAGACTTAATAAAGAAATTCGTTGTAGACTGAATGGAT
>NW_016159435.1:18758-32668 GCF_001687245.7 Rhagoletis zephyria | reverse complement strand
AAATTGTATATTTTTGAAAGAGGAAAGGTGTGTAAAAAACTAAAACAATAGGGGTATTTTCCAAATCTGGCAAAGCCATTGCACGTAGCACGGATTGCATGTATTGCATAACTTGCAAACACACAACAACAAAATATATTGGAAACAATATTTCCTATCGCTGCTAAATAGGCAACGTTGAAATCCTTGTATATATTTTGCAAAATAGCATGGCAAGATAAATGCGACCCTGTGCTAGTTGTTTTGTTGTTGGAATTGCTACATATTTCTCTCATTCCTCTCATCTCGCTCACTTAATATTTTTTTGCTGTCTCTTGTTATTGTATTTGATACATAATTTCGCTGCTTGCTACCCATGCATGCTACTACTTTTCAATGGGGTGCTCTCGTACTCTTCGAGAATTGGAATAGTATTTTTGCATTTCGTGCAATCCGTGCACCGTGCAAGACTTCGAGAATACCTCTAATATGAATAAAACCTATTAACTTTACTAAAGGTCTGAAATCATGCAAATCCCTTAAAGGAAATGGCAGAATTGAACTTTGTTGCAAGTTCACATGGGAAATCTGCTTGCGACGGGATTGGAGGAAATTTTGGAGACTAGCAGCTAGAGCAAGTCTTCAACTCCTGGCGTTACAATAAATTCGTACACCCGAAGCCCTCTACCAATGGGGTAAGAATAATTTAGAAAAAAAGAAGGTGCGGTATGTTTCCAATGGGATGTCTGATGGGAATAAGACGGAAGATATATATTTTTTTTCATTAATGTTGATTTCGTTTCTACTAAAAAATGTCGCATTTTGATTGCCCTTTTCTCTTTTCGTGTTCGATTCTAAATTAAAGGCGAAGGGTGACAAAAATTGTGTGTTCGTTTCTTGAAATGTCACACTCTTGTAAAGTAAAAAAGGCACCTTTTCTGCCCTTTGAAGCTTTGTCAGTGGAGATGGTTGCCCTGAAAATCAGATGGTTGCTTAAAACGATAATATGATGAAATGTGTAATCTGGACAAGGACAAGAAGGCAAAACATGCATTTTCAAAGGGTTGAGTGTAACATCAAACGCATTTTGCACCGTGCAAGGGTAACATTTTTTTGGTAGAAACGAAATCACCATAAGCTTCGTTAAAAGGTTTCCAAGATCAGCTCTTTAAAGAAAGGTATGTATGACGTTTTCCTAAAATTTATGTCCCGTTTAAATAGGCAACCCTACGTCATATCGGCAAAATATGCTGCATTCATGTCACCTAGACCTTCAATCTCTTCAACTTCCATCCAAATCCTTAGAGGTTGCGCACAGAGGTGGCCGCGGTGACATGAAATGCTTCTTATAAGACTTCTTGATGGCCCATATATGTTGCTTGATATACTACTTAACCGTTTAGCGCCTGAAGCTAAAAGCCGGTTATTGTCCGCACCCTGGTTAGACAGACATTTCAACAATATTAGAGTGGACTCTCTGCCCATGTACACATTCGCATTCGCAAAACATTCGTATCATTTGATGCGAATGCGAATGTCGAATACGAATGTGTAAAATGACGCGAATCATTCGCATAACGAATGCGAATAAAAATATTCGCAACATCCCTGAATGGACATGCTGTATAGACCATGTTTGTGGGCAGTTCAGTAATATCGAATTCAAAACGTTTGCCGGTATAAACCTTGACCTTGGAATTTATGACCACAGCCTGACTGGTCTCCAATTTAGTAATTTGCCCAATGAGCGAAACAACAATAACAACAGATTACTAGATAGCACACAAATTTATTTTAAATTTCTTAATGAAGCTTTACTTTATGAAAGCCGGAAAACGGTATATACAGAAAAGGAAGTGACCAAGACGTTTAATTTATTTACAAGTAAACTTAAGGAATACATAAACCAGTCAATCTGTGCGGTTCTTCCAAAAAAAATCCGATGTAATTCTCAAGCCTTGGATCCCTCGAAGATTAATTTAAAAAAACCAGGCTAAAGAACAAGTTGCGAAAAAAATTTTACAAGCATACAACTAATACTAAACTCTGGAAACGTGTGCACCATTTGACAACTAGACTTAATAAAGAAATTCGTTGTAGACTGAATGGATACTATAAGAATTCGTTAGTACCCTGCAGGGAAACCGCTTACTAGTGAATCAAATTTCTAGTTCCGTACTAGGTCTTTGTCGCCAAAAAGGAACTAGTCCGATATGAACTAGATCTCCTCCAGTCCGAAATCGGCGAAAAGTGGTTAATATCTAAAGTGACGAATTTAGAAATGGTTCGGAACTATAGAAAAAGGGATGCAGAACGAACTAGATCTTGTTTGTCGAATTTAGAACAAGTTCGGAACTATCGAATAAGGGATGCAGCGGGGGCTTGTTTACTTTACATAGATATGTATTCTGCGCTTCGCAGATGCTTTTTCATAGCTCGGTAATACAAAACTAAAGTTTGTGTTAACATTTCAACATCTTGCGACCGTCTGGAATCTAAGAAATAACAGCGAGCACCTCTGCAAACTCAGCTACAGCAAAAGGTATGTAAACGTACATTTCTTACAATCATTCAAACAAATTTAATTTCAAATTGAAAACACGTTCCTTACAAAATAACTTAAAATCGCACACACGGAAGAACCAAAAAGATTGAAAAATCATGATACTTTTTTCTTTCGTCTGTCGATTTTAGAACTGGTTCGGAACTATAGAATTTAGGACTAGTTCGGAACTATCGAAAAAAGGATGCAGCGGGGGGCAATTGACACTTCCTAGGACATCGCCATGTTAAATTCGCCAGTTGCTTTCATGCAAAAGAGATTTATCGCGAACCAGTACTGGGTCTAAATGTACTAGAAGCGCACCAGTTCAGAACTAGAGATTTTCCCCACAGGGTAGCTGCACAAGGTGAAATAAGGAAAGAATGGAAGGTAGTGAATAATATTATAAATCGTAATGCCAAGAGCAATGTTAACTCGATTTTTTTAAACGTTGACGGTGTTAATATATCGGAAGTTGAAAGTTGCAAATGAGCTCAACGATTTTTTCACTAATGTTGGAATAGTTTCCCCGCCTAGTAGCAATTTAATCATTGCATGTGCTCTTAGAAGTAGCTTCTTCTTTGATCAATTTCTGGTTCGGAAATAAGTGATATGATAAAATCTCTGAACAATTCTGATTCAAGAATGTTTCCAACCAACTTAATATTTTCGAACTTGTTTGTTTGGTAGTTTTTGCTAAAATTTTATTGTTGGCGAAACTTCGCGAGAGTGCACCACGCCTAGAACAAAATGAAATGGGGGTGTAGACGGGGTCGTACACATCACAAAACTGAAAACCGAACGTCGTGGAAACTCATAGTTACTGAGTAATTTGTTGTTAAAGTTGCAAATTTCACCTAACAAAATGTACGAAAACAAATCATTTCAAACAAATACAAGAGTACAAAACACACACATTGCAACTAAATTAAGCTCTTTGAACGTTTTTTCGTTATTTAACGATGAGGAACACGTTTATGAATTTATTTGCTTTCCCTTAGAGAACCGAAATAGCTATTACTAGTATGTATGCATTGATAGTGTGATGGAAATCAGCTTAAATATTGATCCTAGTAATCGTGAAATAATGTATATTGGTAATGGAGCCATTAGCTTTAAATTCCAAAGCATATCAATGAATGACATCCTAGATATAGTTAGAAAATTCAAAAATAAGATTGGTGGTAAGAAACTATTATCCGAAGGAGTTATTAAAAACTCTATTATTATCGGGCATGTTCTGAAGTTCGAAAATTTGAAATCGACTCGATTTGCCAAATAATTTGTAATTATATCTGACGAAAATAGTGAATATTCTAATTGAAAACCATGAAAGAAGCAGCAGCGATATGAAATAAATCATTTTAATGCGAGATTTGTAAATTTTTGGGTTAAAAACCATCGAAAAAATTATCGAAATCGAGTCGATTTCAAATTTTCGAATTTCAGAACATGCCCGTATAACTTATACTCAAATTGTTAACGAGAGTCTAGAGAAAGGTATAGTCCCAAATCACTGGAAAACTTCCATTGTCGTACCAGTGGAAAAAACAAAAAATATTATTAAAGCTGATGAGATTAGACCTATAAACACATTGCCCTGTGATGAAAAGATACTTGAAACAGTGGTTAAAAATCAAATGTACAATATTTGGAAAACTATAACATTATTATACCACAACAATCAGGTTTCCGTAAAAGGCATTCCTGTGAAAGCGCTTTGAACCTGGTCATTGGTAACTGGAAAAAAGACCTGAGCAGGAATAAACATATAATAGCTGCATTCTTAGACTTAAAACGTGCCTTTGAAACGATCGACCATAAACTGTTACAAAAAAAGCTATTCAATATAGGCGTAAATGGTATCAAACTAAAGTGGTTTGAAAACTTCATTACGAATCGATATCAAAGAACTACGATTGGGTCATCAATATCCGATAAAAGAAGTGTATCTGTCGGACTGCCTCAAGGAACTGTGCTAGCTCCAATTTTGTTCAATATATATATTAATGACATTATTAATTGCATAAAATATTGCGATATTAAGTTATTTGTTGATGATACGTTGCTTATGCTAAGTGGGGAAAATATAGCTGAAATAGCCTCTAAATTGAAAGATGACTTAAATAAAGTATACGATTGGTTATGTTTGAATAGACTTAAATTGAATGTCAATAAAACTAAGTTTATGGTTATATCAAGGCGAAATTTTGAGAACAGTGAGTTGCTAACTCTAAATATAAACAACGAAGCACTGGAAAAAGTTAATACATTCAAATACCTAGGAATAAAGATCGATGGTAAACTAGTCTTTAACGAACACATTGATTATACTGTAGGCAAGATCGCAAAAAAATTATACTTCACGCAGAGACCCTGCAGATACTTGAGTAGAAGGTATAAGACGATGGTATATAGATCTATAATCGAACCTCATTTTATTTATTGTCCAACTATTTTTTTCATAATGAGAGATAGTCAAATTTATAAACTGCAAATGCAACAGAACACAGCCACGCGATTCATCCTTAGAAAACGTTATGACACACCTATCATAGACATGTTGGCCGAATTAAATTGGCTGAGTGTTAAACAACAACTTTTTTACTACACAATGAAATTTATTAGGAACATTGTAGATGGCAACTTTCCTGATTACTTAAAAGCAACATAAAGTATGTCAATAATGTACATTCCAAAAATACTCGAAATAAAAATGATTTCAATCTACCTGCTTATAAAACGGAAGAAGATAAATGTAACTTGTATTATAAAGGATTAAGATGCTTTAATGAATTACCAAATGATGTTAAATCAAGCAATATGAATGAATTAAAACAAAAATTGTATAATTATTGTAGGATCCTTCCTATTTAGTGATGCATGGGCAATCTTCCAGACTTTCAATCGCAATGCATAGCACCAAGTATACCGTTGCATTACGCCAACATATACTCCTCCACACGCATCCGAAAAGCAGCCGAGGCTCATCACAAAACGCATCACTAGACCAAATCTGTGAATCGCTGTTTAGATGCTTGTTTCGTACTTTGCATGCATACGCGGTGGCTCAACCGCAGCCAAATAGTGCAATCATTGTAATGATTTGTTTTGGAAGAATGCCTCATTGTTTTTCACTGCAGTTGGTGTCCATATACATGGCCTATACTTTATACTTTGTCCAGGCTTTAAATTATAGATCCTAAATTTACATAAATATGTATATGCATATAAGTTTCAGCTAGGCTTAATTAAGTTGTAAGAACTAAATAAATAAATAAATGGACAATGAACGAAATAAAGATGGCCGCAAGTGTGAGTAACTTGTTGCGAGAATACGTGTGCTGCCAGATGTTCTAAGCGTAAGAATATTACTAAGGCGAATATGATAAGTGCTATTTTATTATGAGTTTAATAGCAATTATTAGTATTATGTGCGCAGGGTAAGAATATTATAAAGGCGAATGTGATAAGTGCTATTTTATTATGAGTTTAATGGCTATTATGAGTATTCTGTACGCAGAATTCTCCATTTGGCCTTTGGCCGCGCTTAGGGATTCTAACCCTTACTACACAGAATTATTCTTTTTGTGTTGCCTTGTCAAGTGTGTAAAACACCTTCTGACAGCGTAGTATTTTTGACGCAGAACTCGTAGGGATTATAACCCTCACAAAGTAGAATTCTCTTTCTGCGTTGCGAACGTATTTTTGAGCAGAACTTCTTTCTGCGTAGGCGGCCTGCGAATCAAGAAAAAACTTAAAACTGGACTATAATCATGGCATCCGTGATCGAATGAAATAAATGACAGCCGCTTGTCTTAAATATATTTTAAGCTGAAAAAGCGAACTCGCCGCCAAATGCCGTAATCCAAAAAGAAATTTCGATTCGAATTCGATTCGAACACGGATGCCTTTATTCTACATTTAAAAAAAAAAAAACAATTACTCTGCACTACAAAATTGTTTGATTAACCCTTTTCCTGCATTTTTACAATATAATGTACATTTAATTTTTTGTAACACTGGAAGCGTGCTACTAAAAATCTTATTAATATTTTTGAAAACAAATTAAACTTTACGAAGTTTTGGAATATCCCAAAAAGTTTACGTAAATTTCAAAATCGAAAACGTTTCAAAAATATTTTTAGAATTTAACTTGAAAATAGACCATTTTATAAAATTCCAGTGAGTGAGTGAGTGGTAATTTACTGTACAAAAAATACGTGAAAGTCAAGTAAAATCGCTAATAAAAGCACATAGTACGGAAATATAAAAAGCATTTCATCATATAAAAATGCCTAAATTAAACTATCATGATTTAAAATATTTTTCCCGAGTGGTAAAAAAAATGTACAATATATTGTACATTTACACTGAAAGGTTGTAAGTGCCTTGTACAATATATTGTACAAACGTCCGCAAAGGTTGCAGCTGAACAGGCAATTAGGGTGGTTTTTGCCGTGGTTTTTGAAGAGCTTGTGCGCGGTCGCAGCAGTAAAGGGTAGGTTTTTGATTTCTTGATCTACTGAAAAACCGGGAAGGTTTATTAAAACGGGTCACTTGTATTTTATATTGTAATTGTATCTGAAAATTTTCAAAATTTCTATGTATAATTCTCTTTTCATGGTGAAAATTTAAAATTTTTTAATGCAAATCTTAACTAAATATACTTAAAAAGATATAAATTATTCATTCCAACATATCTGCAGTAAAATTAATTATTTTGTACATAAATAAGTTCATTTTCAATGACATAAAAGTTTTATTCCGTCAAACTTAGAGAAATACTTATTGAGTTTTCTTGAGTGCATTTAGTCTTTTGCGGACTTTTGTACAATATATTTGAGGTAGCCCTAATAGCTACCCAAAACAACTTTTGAATATTTTTTTTTCATAGCTATACAATAAAATTATTGAAATATATAATAAAGAAAGTACTGCTGCGTGTTCAACGAGCTTAATATTAGTGAAATGTGTGTGTTTTGTGCATTTATACTTGTTTAAAATGCTTTCATATCATCAAAGTTATGAGGTGAATTTTGCAAATCTAACAACAAATTACTTTAAACTATGAGTTTCCTCGCCGTTTTGTTTTCAGTTTTGTGATGTGTACGACCCTCTCTACAAGCCCCAAAAGATCATTTTGTTGTAGGGGTGGTGCACTCTCGCGAAGTCAAACCTGGTTGTTTTTTATACCCGAGCGCACTTGTGCACAAGGATATATTAACATTGTTCACATAACGGTTGTCTGTAACAGCCAAAACGAAATGAGATAGATATAGACAAATGTATACATAAATGATCAGAATGAATAGAGAAATCGATTAAGCCATGTCTGTCTGTCCGTCCTTCCGTCCGTCCGTGTACACGATAACTCGATCAAAAAATGAGATATCTCAACGAAATTTGGCGTAGCCACGCCCACTTATGGTTACGTGTGTATATCTTGGTAACCGCTGCACCACTTTATTCCAAACTTGGCACCGTTGTTAGCCTTGGTACAGCATACCAAAGGGCCGAAAATTTAAAAAATCGGACGATAACCACGCCCACATCCCATATAACGGTATTTTATAGAAATACAAAATCTTCGATAAATCAGTAAATATTAAAGCTAATTTATTCAAAATTTATGCTTGCAACAATTCTTTATTTTTCAATTATCTTTCGATTTTGGAAAATGGGCGTGGCACCGCCCACTTATGATCACATATATGTATCTAGGTAACCGTTTTACCAATTTGTACCAAAGTCGGTATGGTTATTGTGCTTGCAACACAAAAGCAAAATGTTGAAAATTATTGAAATCGGACTAAAATTACGGCCGCTTTTCATATATCGGTAAATTTCAGAAATACTTGAAACTTCAATATTTCGAAATTTTAAGACGCTATTTTACTCAAAAATTATACACCCCGGCGGTAGCTTTCGGAAAGGTGAAAATCATATATTTAATACTTGCGCCGGGTATTTAATGTTCGGCTCCGTCCGAACTAAGACTTTCTTACTTGTTTTAAATTATTATTATCGAAACTTTGTTCCTTGAAAACTAATTCTCATTAAACATGCATACATATATACTAAATGTAGTCTCACCAAACAAGTTGCCGGCAATAAAAAAACGTGTCGACCTCGGAAACAAATTTATCGCCGGTAATATCGAGATCGTATCCATTTCTTATTACCAGTCGCTCTAAAACGTCCGCCGAAGGCAAATCGCCTGTGCAAGTAGTTCTTATTACCTGAATGAGTCATTTTCTTATCGTTTCAGGCGATATTTGGAATAATTTTATTATTTTTAACACTTCATTAATTTTTTGTGTACAAAATTGGAACTTAGAAACGGAATTAATTCTTTCTTTCACTACAGGTCTTCCTATTTTTTCAATCCTGTCTTTGGTATAAATTATAAATTTCGGATAATACTGTTGACGCGATATTTATAAGTTTGGGAATTTTTGATAACTTATTTATTCCAAAATTGACATGAAAGAAATGATGTTGCCGATTTGTCACTACGCAAATAAATCGGTGAGTCGCCAATCTGTTGCCATTGACTATTGTTTCCTATTTCTCACGTTTTCATGGTGGGGTATAAATACATATGAAAGTAAACTATAAAACCCGAATCTAGCGAATCTCATGGAATAGTCACTTAAGCATCGTGTACGGCCAAGCTAAGTCTTCAATGACTTTGGGCTCCGTTTATATGAAAGTCGTTCATGACTTTATCATACAAATGGTAATTTGGTCGTTGATGGCTTCTGTATGATTCTGTCATGCAGTGATCATTGAGGACATTAAAGCGACAATGTCCTGCAATACACTTTTTATAAGTGACCGCTGCAAGACATTGTCTGTTTGATAGGAATACACCTGCATGGCATTGTCATGCGTCAGGGTCAGCCATATGTCGCTTAGGATTCACAGCAAGTGCGACGATGTCACTAAATCCTCGTTATTGGTCCATTTTCGCTACTGGGAAGTTTTTCATAATATTCTGAATTTGTGTGAAGTTTAAACACTACTATTTTCAATGTAACTTTTGCATATAAAATACATATAAAAAGTAAATAATGTGATTGAGCATACCAGTTGTTAGATGCAAAATGAATTTGGATTTCAATAATTTTTTTTATTTTTTTTGTAATAAGTTTTGCTGTTCGTAATAAAAACCTGAACAACAAAGTTTTTTTTCAATTTGATTGGTTTTTTGTCAGGTTTTGGTTGGTAATTTTTTTCAACAAGGGGCAACCGTGGATTCAAGTGGAAATGGCAATATTTCGAATCGAACGATAAAGAACATAGCACTTTGTCTAGTACACATTTCAAAATATTTATTTAATTAAAGTATAGTCGTTGGAGTCTTTCCAGGAGATTTGAAATGTGCAATCGTAATACAACTCTTCAAAAAAGGGAATAGAAAATCGAACGATAAAGAACATAACACTTTGTCTAGTAGACATTTCAAAATATTTATTTAATTAAAGTATAGTCGTTGGAGTCTTTCCAGAAGGTTTGAAATGTGCAATCGTAATACAACTCTTCAAAAAAGGGAAGAGAAAAGAAAAAAACAAGTAAAAAAGTCATAGTTCTGGCGAAGCCGAACATTAAATACCCGGCACAAGTATCTATATACATATATAAAACGCGAAAAGATTTTTTGTTCCGGATAAAAGATCTGTACCGTTCGCCCGATTTTAAAAAATGAGATGCAAACTTAAAGCGCTTGGTCTGTAGACGTGCAAACTGGTTTTAGTTTTTCGAAAAGAGTTGACAGCTCTTGAAAAATTAAATTCAAATTATTTAATAATCAATGCGATCAAATCCGCACCGTTCGTTCGGATTTCTGAAATAAGGCGTCAAACTAAAAGCCTTGGACTGTAGATGTGCAATAAGGTTTTACTTTTTTGAAAAGAGCTGCCACCTTTTCAAAAATTATATTCAAATTATGTAAAAAAGTAAATTAATTATTACAACCTGGGTATCAATCAAATGGTTTTGAAGAGGGTTGCCACCTGCTTGAAATGTCGAATTTAGTTTACTTATACACAAGTTATACGAAATATTAAAATGTGGATATCAAACGAAGGAGTGTTAAGAAATCTTTAGTTTGAACGCTAAGAATATTTTTGAGGTTTGAAAGAGGGTTGCCACCTTTTAAAAAAGTTAAATTCGAATTATTTTATAAGTTAAATGAATTATTGAAATATGGATATCAATCGAAGGGGGTTTGAAATTTTTTTATTTCTGCACTGTATTTAGCGAGGTTGCCATATGTTTGAAAATTAAAATTCCATTTAATTCGTCAGTTAATTAAAATATGTATCGCAGTGTCTGGCGAAGGAGGGATAACGATGATTAAGCTTGACAATACTTTTGATGAGGGCCACCTGTTTGAAAGCTCTAACTCAATTAACTAATTCAAAGAGTAAATGAAATAAAAAAATACCGTAATCAAACGAAAGAATGTTAAGAAATCTTGAATTTGAACATTTCGAATATATGAAGAGAGTGGCCACGTGCTTAAAAAGTTACATTCAAATTATTCAGTAAGTTGGATGAATTATTAAATTTAAAATTATTAAAAGGGGTTTATTCCTTACTTTTAATTAGGAATAGGAACAAATTGCCATTTTTTCGAACAATCAAATTCGAATTAGTTCATCAGTTTATTGAAATACATGTGTATCACAATGTCAGATAAAGAGATTTAAGAAGATTTTAGTTTGAGAATACTTTTGGAAAGGAATTTCAACAAATGGGAGGTCAAATTAGAGACCTTAGCCTGTAGATGTATGATAGAGTTGTATGTTTTTAATTGTTAATTATGTTATAGAGTTAATCATGTTATAGAGTGATTTGAAATTCGATGAAAATAAAAACATGCACTATGCAAGACTGCTCTTCACTCAGAAACGGCTGTATGATTTGATGAAATATGGCACTCGGATCTCTTATAACTCTGACTAACATTTGGAATATTTTTAAAGTTTTTGAAATACAATTTTGGGCATTTTAACTCCATGCGGGTTCATAACTTAAAAACATTAAGCATTACTCCTATTTCACACATCTTCGCTAGTACGGTTAGTTAGACTTAATGAGATAAACTTATATAGTTATAAATGGGCGGTATCACACCCATTTTCCAAAATTCCATAATAATTTTACTTATTTTCAAGGGATTGTTGTGAGTATAAATTTTGAATAGATTAGCGTTATATGAAAAGTGGGCGTAATTTTAGTCCGATTTTAAAACATTTCAACGTGTTGCTTTTATGTGCCACGTACAATAATTGTACCGGGCTTGGTATAAATTGATTGAACGCTTACCGAGATACACATATGTGGTCATAAGTGGGCGGTGCCACGCCCATTTCCCAAAATTTTGTTGTTAACGTATTTTTTGCTAAGGAAGTATTGCAAACATCAATTTTGAATAAATTAGCTTCAATATTTACCGATTTATCGAAGATTTCATATTCTCTAAATTACCGATATATACAATGTGGCCGTGGTCATTGTCCAATTTTAAAAATTTTCAGCCATTTGGTATGTTTTACCATAAGCAAGAACTGTACCAAGTTTGGGATAAATTGGAGGAGTGGTTGCCAGGATATATACATTTCCAAATATTTATAATATTCTTATTTTTCGCCTAAAAGTCATTGTAAACATAAATTTTGAGTGAATAAACTTGAGTGGCGTATTTCTGAAAACTACCGTTATATGGGAGGTAGGCGTGGTTATTTGCCGATTTTGCCTATTTTCAATACCATCCGTCCTACAGTCAAAATAAGTACACATACCAAGTTTCGTTAATATATCTCAAGTTTTACTCGAGTTATCGTATGCACAGACGGACGGACGGACAGACAGTCACCGCTCAATCGATTTCTTTTATTCATTCTGACCATTTATGTATACAGTTCAGTGTGCAAGCCTCTACCACATATGTGGTAGATCTACCACATATTTTTAAAAATTTGGGTTTCTACCACATCTACCACACAAAGGATAAAATCTACCACATACTTGCAATTCAATTCTAATAAAAAATATAAAAATTAATCAATACCTTTTTGAAAATGTATATCATGAATTTGGCTTTAAATATATCTGTGCTTAAACTCTTTAAGATTCCAAAAATCCGCTTAATTATATTTGCTAAAGTATTATGCAATGGAAAGTAGTTATGTATTTGTTCCGCTTTATGGTTTAATTATACACCCGCAAAAATAAAAGTTTATTAAAGGATCGTACATTTTGTCAACTTAATAAAATTAGTTGCTAGTAGGAACTGTAGACATTTTAAGTCGGGCTAAACACGCCCAAATACTTAATTGTTAATTACAAACTATGTGTATGGGTGGTCCCAAAATGCATGTGAAAAAGTAAAATCGGAATACTTATGCTCTCACCCCCGAGGATTGCTCTATGCGAAAAAATATACCTTTATTTTTTTATTTCGAAATCAAAAAATACTTAGAGGTCGCTCAAAGCGCCTAAAGTATTCCATGTATTTTATATGTGGAAAAACCACCTTTCGTAGAAATGGTATAGAATAGTTAAAAACCAATATTTTTCTACCAGTATATTTAACCATTTCTTCATTGCAACTACAATTTAAAGAGCCGCCAAAAACCCCGAAAAATGCAATGGTATTAAAATATGGTTAAATAAAGAATTGGGTATTATTATTGAAAGTCTCCTGAAGAGAACTAGAGTTTTCCGATCGAAAAATATTGACTTGCAACAATTCTATACCATTTCTAGGAAAAATGTTATTTTTCCCACATAAAAATACATGGAAAACTTTGAGCGCTTTGAGCGACCTCTAAATATTTATTGATTTCAAAATAAAAAATAGGGGTATACTTTTTTCGATAAAGAACAATCCTAGGGGGTGAGAGCATTACAATTCCGACTTTACTGTTTTTGGACCACCCTAGTATACACCCATTAAAAATATAAATTAGAAAATCTACCGCATCTTACTCAAATCTACCACATTTTTTTGCTGATTCTACCACATTAAAATAAAAAGGGGGTTGCACACTGATACAGTTGTATATATCTATCTCTATTCGTTTTGGCTGTTACAAACGACCGTTATGTGAACCAGCGTTGCCGAATTGAAGATTTCGTCGTCATTTTGACGTTTTTTTAGCTCAATGACGACTTAACGATTTTTTCCCCGTAATGACGATTTTTATACCCGAGCGCACTTGTGCACAAGGGTATTATAACTTTGTTCACATAACGGTTGTTTGTAACAGGCAAAACGAATCGAGATAGATATAGACAAATGTATACATAAATGATCAGAATGAAAAGAGAAATCGATTAAGCGGTGACTGTCTGTCCGTCCGTCCGTCCGTCCGTC
>NW_016159435.1:9579-17331 GCF_001687245.7 Rhagoletis zephyria | reverse complement strand
CCACATCCCATATAACAATAATTTAGAGAAATACGAAATCTTCGATAAATCAGTAATTATTGAAGCTAATTTATTCAAAATTGATGTTTGCAACAACTCTTTACCAAGAAATACGTTTAGGATAAAATTTTGAAAAATGGGCGTGACACCGCCCACTTATGATCACATATATGTATCTCGGTAACCGTTCTACCGATTTGTACCAAACTCGGTGTGGTTATTGTGCTTGCCACATAGAAGCAAAACGTTGAAAATTATTGAAATCGAACTAAAATTACGGCCGCTTTTCATATAACAGTAAATTTCAGAAATGCTTGAAACTTCAATATTTCGAAATTTAAGGACGCTAATTTACTCAAAATTGGTGCACCCCGGTTTACCATGTAGCGGTAGCTTTCGGAAAGGTAAAAAACATATATTTAATACTTGCGCCGGGTATTTAATGTTCGGCTCCGCCCGAACTTAGACTTTCTTACTTGTTTAGTTTCACTTATTTCAACATATTTTGATTAAAAGAAAAATACTGATAAAAATAAAATATTTCACACAAACAACAAAAAATATAATCGATAATCGCATGAGGCTATTGCCTGAAAATTTTAAAATGCGCTTAGTGGCATTGTGCTACTATGATAGCACGGCCGAGTAATCATTGTAAAGTTATGTACAGTAGTCGAACTAACTATAGCCGCACCAAATTTTCACAATTTTTAAAATATTATTTTTGCTGTTATTTAATTTTGGTTCGTTTTTTTTATAGTTCATTCTTTAAAAACATCCGTATAAATACATGTTTAAAGGCAGTGTCAAACGATTGGGTATTTGCCAAAATTTGGTGTGGACACCCAAAGAATTTTTCTTTATCCCAATCACGAAGATTAATACGGCCTTGTGGGCAAATGTATACATAAATGATAAGAATGAAAAGAGAAGTCGATTAAGCCATGTCTGTATGTCCGTCCGTCCGTCCATCCATCTGTCCGTCTGTCCGTGTACACGATAACTCGAGCAAAAATTAAGATATCTCAACGAAATTTGGTATGTAGGTTGCTCTTTATCCAAGGTAGGTTGGTGTTGAAAATGGGCGAAATCGGACTCTAACCACGCCCACTTCCCATATAACGGTATTTGGGCTAGACCCCGCCCACTTATGATGAAGTCCTGTATCTCAGTAGCCGCTTCAGCAATCCTTACAAAACTCGGTACGAGGCTTGAGTAGGGTCTAGCTAAAAAATCTGTTCCAAGTCCTTGAAATCGGGCAATTACCACGCCCACCTGCCATATAACGGTAATTTACAGAAATACGGAAACTGTGATAAATCAGTAACTACTGGAGCTATTTCACTTAAAGTCGATGGTTACAATAACCACTTATCGAACAATTTGAATATTATTAACTTTTGGATAATGGTCGTGGCGCCGCCCACTTGTGACTACAAATGTGTATCTCGGTAAGCGATTTATCAATTTCTACCAAACTCGGTGCACTTAATAACCTTGGTACGGAAAAGCAATTTGTTGAAAATTATTCAAATCGGACTAAAATTACACCCGCTTCCCGTATAACGGTAAATTGCAGAAATACGAAAACTCCGATATTTCAATAACTGAGGACGCTAATTTAGTCCAAGTTAATAGCTAAAAGAATCTCCTAACAATAAATAACTGCTATAGACTTTTAGGAATTGGGCGTAGCCCCGCCCACTTTATAACTACAAAGGTGTACCTCGGTGACCACTTTATCGATTTGTACCCAACTATGTTCAGTTATATCATTAAGTGTAACTCCGCATATTATAGAAAACGTTTGAAGTCGATTAAACACCCCTACTTATCATGCAAAAGTAGTTAAGAGAAAATTGAAACGACGATATTTGATACCTGCGCCGGATATATAAAGTTCGGTTTCGCCCGAACTTATACTTCTTTACTTGTTTATATATAAGGCAATTGCTGAAAAAAATAGTGTGCTAGTCTTTTTGTTGATATATAAAAAGCATTTGATATGATTGACCATAATATTCTCCTAAATAAGCTCAACTCCGCTGGTTTTCGCGGAACCATTCTTTGCTGGTGATACCCGTGTACATGGGCGTATCCAGAACGAAATTTAGGGGGGAGGGGACCTGAACAAAAAAAAATGTTAAAACCAATAACTTACTAAAAAATTTTATTATAGCTTAAAATTATTGTAACCAATAGAGGTAAATATGTTATACAAAAACACATGAACAGAAGTTCACAAAAGGTGATATAAAACTATTCGTCGATTTAAATAGTTAACTTTTTACTGCGCATGTTTATTTTACAAGGAGGAAGCATCGAAAGCCTAACCCCGTCAGTGTGAGACTTTAACCTAAACTAAACTTCCTACCGTCATGTACCGTTCGCCTCCCGGTACCACCGCCAAGGATTTCGTCGGGATTATAACATTTGTGATTGATAAGGTTATACTTCTATTCTCTTCTTCTTCTTCTTATTTGGCCGCCAAAGCGATTTTGGCCGAGGTTAACAAAGCACGCCGGTCGTTTCTCTTCTGTGCCAACTGACGCCAATTGGAAATGCCAAATGAAGCCAGAATACTTTCAAAGCTGGAGCGTCGGTGTCCGTCCGAACGATATGGTCAAGCCAGTGAGCCGCTGTATTTTAATTCGCTGCATTATGTCCATGTCGTTGTAAAGCTCATACAGCTCATCGTTCTATCGTCTGCCGTCGCCAACAGTAAAGGCCCGTAAATCTTCCGCAAAATCCTTCTCTCGAATACTCTAAGGGCCACCTCATAGGAAGTTCTCATTGTTCATGCTTCTGCGCCTTTTACCAGCACGGGCATGATGAGTGACTTATAGATTGTGGTTTTCGTACCTCGACTTTAGGACTTTACTCCTGAAGTAGTACTTGTTTGCGCAAGAGTGATTCTGCGTTGGATTCCATGCTGACCTTATTATCAGTGTTAATGCTGGTTCCCAAGTAAACAAAATTCTCTACTTTCTCGAAATTATAACTGTCAACAGTGACGTGGGTGCCAAGGTGCGAATGTGCTGATTATTTGTTTAATAACAGGAGATACTTCGTCTTGTCCTCGTTTACCACCAGACCCATTCGCTTTCCTTCCTTGCCCAACTTGGAAAAGGCAGAACAGACTTCGCGGTTTTTCTTACCGATGATGTCAGTGTCATCTGCATAAGCCGGCAATTGTACGCTCTTGTAGTACATTGCTCCTGAGCGGTTCAGTTCTGCAGCTCTATTATCTTCTGCAAAATCAGGTTAAAGAAGTCACAGGAAAGGAAGTCGCCCTGTCTGAAACCCCGTTTCGTGGCGAACGGCTCCGAGGTCTTCCCCAATTCAAGCAGAGTTGGTGGTAGTGCNGTTCGGCTCCGCCCGAACTTAGACTTTCTTACTTGTTTATTTTAGTTTTTTCTCCAAATTACATATGTACATATGTATGTAAAAAAATTGTTACAGGAAAACGTAATCCAAAATACAACCATTCATTTATCTAGTTTTTTTCTACAACAGTGCTTTTAGTTATATTAAATTTGTTCTAGAATTGTTACCAAATAGTTAATTTGCACAACTGCCACTGATTTGAAAGAGACAGAAAAGTATGAGAGGGAATTTGTTCGGTCAAAATTATCTATCAGTTAGTAAATGCTAATGTTAAACCTAGGGTATTCATTTATTCATTTATTTTGATAGTTTTGGTAAATCACTGGTTGACACTCGTTAATTGTATCAACTGTGAACGTCCTTTTCCGTTTTCTTTTGTTAGCCTAGTAAACTATGTTTATCAACAGCGGATTCGTAGCTTTTTTTCTAAAAAAAATTAATTGTAACAGAAAATAAAAGGAAATTTATTTACCCATATGCGTTATGCCTTTCGGCAGCGGGCGGTTCTAAAATTGAATTAATATCGAACAGCTGATAGCAGTTTACCAAGTAGCAGAAAAATTATCAAGCTTCCTTCCCGATAATTCGGTACACCGATAATAAAATTNGATAATTATTGACAGCCGCGGTTTGACACTCCCTTACAAAAGGTTGTATTCACGAAGGACGGAGGGGGAAGAATGAAATCCCTTGGTTCGAAAATGGTAGTAGAAAAGTACGCAAAAGAGGCAATTGGTAGTGAAATCCCTTTTGTGTATTCTAATGTATTTGCAGGATGTCTGGTATTTTAAACAAAATATTGAACGAAATATTAATATGTCTACATGAATTACGTAATTTATGTGCTATTTAGCGGTATAAAAACTGCAAAAAAGCTCAAAATTAACTGAAAGCTACTATAAGATTTATGTAAACATCCAATTTAAAAACAATATACGTTTTCATCAGTTAAATGTGCTCATTTTACACACCCGTATCAGTTTTACAGGGGATGCCAAATTCAGACAGAGCGGAGTATAGGCAACTCCTTTTAGTGCTGCGAAGGCGGCTTTAAAGTCGACAAATAGGTGGTGAGTGTCGATCCTTTTCTCGCGGGTCTTTTCCAAGATTTGGCGTATTGTGAATTCCTGGTCTATGGTGGATTTGCCAGGTCTAAAACCACACTAATGAGACCCAATCAGTTCATTGACGGTGGTATTCAGTCTTCCACACAATGCATTCGATAAGACCCTACAACCTATGCTTAGAAGGCTGATTCCGCGGTAGTTGACACGCATGGCGGGGTCGCCTTTCTTGTGGATTGGGCAGAGCGCATTTGAATTGCAGTCGTCGCTCATGCACCTTGTTGGCTCCTGCCATCGTAATTGTCAGCTCAAACAGCTTTGTAACTTTTCATCAGCATAATCGCTATTCGTACCTCGTCATAGTCGGGCGCAGGGATATCGAATCAATTCCCTCCATAATTTGAGTACGCTCTGCACATCGGTCACTAGGTCGCCATGGTTGTTCCTACATGAGTCTTGTAACCTTCCGTAAGTCGCTCAACTCTCTGCAAAAAATGTCGGGTGTTTTTTCTGTCGGCCAGCATTTCCAGCATTTTTCTCTGCAGCTTCTTGACACTCCTCATCGTACCAGTAGTGAGCGAGAAATGTGGTTCCACCGCTCGCGTATGCCGGTTTGTTGAAGAGTGCTCTTTCACGGCAGGTTGTGAGAGTCGAGCGGCGAATCCATTGGCCGTCTGTTTTGATTGCAGTTTTTCGACGTTGACCTTTCCTCGCATTGTTGGGGGCCCTTTTTTTGCTGCACCGAGGTGGGGTCGTATATTGGCTGCATCAATATAGTGGTGCGAGTCGATGTTTGGCCCTCGGAGTGTACGTATGTACATCTAAAACACTGGAAGCATGCCTTCCGTCACCACATGCTCGATTTGGTTTCCCGTTTTTCGATCTGGAGACACCCATGTAGCTTGATGGATCTTTTTTGGCTAGAACCCAGTACTACATACTGCCAAGTTTCGGGCCCCGGCGAGGTCGATCAGTCTCAGCCCGCCGTTTCTATGTGGAGGCTGAATTTTTCGACACCTGCGCCAAAGATCCCTTCGTTGCCCACCTTGGCATTTAACCCTTCGATGGTCATATTTTTACACCAAAAGTCACCTGTAGACCATTTTTGTTTTGAAATAGGACAAATAATTATGAGAATATAAATGATAATATGCATCAAACACATTTTTGGAGTTTTTCCAACCGCATGGGTTAGATTTTAACATGATTCAATAATGAAAGGTTTTGTAAGAAAAACTTTCTCTCGCTCTAATTTTATCAATGACTTTCCCACCCTACTCCTAAAAACAAAACCAGTGATATTTCTTTTCCAAATTTCTTTGCAAGTTTTAAGAGCATTTTTAAATTGTTAGTAGTGAAATTTTTACTTTTTAAATTTGTAGAAATGTTTGTTCTTCATTCGCTGGCGCCAACAAGACAAAATGGGTGAGAATCGTTGGACTACAGAAATTCAATGTAGGCTAAAGAGACGAAATTCGCTTAAATGCCGAAATGCATTTGTCGGTATTCGTGGAGACCTCTTGATTCTGCCAAGTCGCTATAAAGAAAACCGTGCAATGGTTTTGATAAATGAGCTAACGAAGGTATTTAGGTATTGTCCTCCACAACACAATCCTGGTGTCTCCGAATGAGAGTTTTACGCAACATAAAATTGCCAAACCGCTTCCATAGGCCCAAACGTCACACGACAGCTCGGTTTTTTCAATGGCGCGATGTAATTGCACACTTAAAAGGTATACGCACGAGGCGAATGTTGGCTGGCGACCAACTTTGTTGAAAGCGATTAGTTGAAAGTAGAATGCTAAGTTGAATAATGCAAACGTCTTTTTATGGCGAATATTTTGAAATTTTTTTATATTTTGATCTTTTTAGTCATTCAAATTGTTTTTTCGTGCAACCCGGCGAATGGTTAATATTCTGACAGTTGTATAATCTCCTTAGAACATTAAAAGTGTGACATCAAAGAATTCGAATTACCATATTCGAAACAATCGAACCATAACCGCGAAAGAAACGTAAGCTCCAAATTTTTTTATTTGTCGTTTTTTTTTGTTTAATAAATATTGCATATTTTCCACAACCAAATATCTTCTTCACATCCATCATCTGGCAAACAAATGCAACAAAAAAAGCTGAAAGTGGACCATCCATTCTCAAGTTATGCGCCATCTGACGTACGCAAGTTTGGTATATACATAGAAATATTTATTTTTAATAACAATCGGGGGTTATATTCGATGTAAATGAGCTTCGTTTTTGTTTTAAAATACCACCATTCACTATTATCCACACCTTTTTATGGAATTTAGCTCCCATTTTAGGAAGTGTGATTGAATTCTTCCCCTTTTTCTCCTGCCTCCATAAACCATCCCTGTGGGTGGGAGTGCTAAATTTTAGAAAAAAACTACTTACAAAACCTTTAATAATTGAGTCATGAGATTTAAGACAAAATATTTGTAAATTTAAAAACAGGACCGGAAGAAACAGGCTGTTTCCAGTTTTTAGGTTTTTTGAAAACAGGCATACAATGCATTGTATAAATATATTTATTTATTGAAAACAATGCAGAAAAAAATGTTTCATCGTAAAAAACATTAAAACATTTCATTAAAAAAACCAAAAGTGAAATTTCGTCCAAAAATAAATTGATTACAGGACACACCTATCCTCAATCAAAAAGAAGTCAAACGAAAATGCCTAATGAAATGGTTTACCGCATCTTATTCCAGCTATTTCATAGTTTAAAAATCCGTTGCGAAGGAAATCCTACCTGATCGTTTAGCAGTTTTTTCAACAATTACTTTTTTCGATCTTAAAATATTTTTTCGGACCCAAGTAACAATATCCTTTTTAAGTAACTTTTTCCGTCTTACGTAAATTTTGTATGTACACGTAAGTCTTAGTAGTAAAACAACGGAAAAAGTGAGTTTGAGAAGTAAACACGACGAAAATCGGTCAAAAATGTGTGCCCGTTGTGAAAAAAAATTGTTTCTAGCAATCATCAAATTAGTAATGCCATCAGCGAGAAATATGAGAATCTTATAAAAAAAGCATGTAAATGCAAACTTTGAAGTGTCTGAACATGTCGTCGTACTTTAAAACACTTATGGAAATTAAAAAAATTATCATGAGCAGTTTGTACTTGGAGGTGAAAATAAGAAACTGGCAATGGAAAATCACTCAGCTCTCCTCAAAGAAGATGATAATGTACTTGTTATTAAAAGATGTCCAATTCCTGAATTACATGTGTTACAAGGAACGGATTAGTTCCGCCACTTACAAAAGCAACTTCTGCAAAATT